>NC_046657.1:91433422-91470088 GCF_010883055.1 Belonocnema kinseyi | reverse complement strand
GCGCATACTTTGAATAAAATATTTGTTATCATTCTCTTGAAATAAATGTGTTTTTTTCTTGAAAAAATACCGGTTTCATATGTATACACCTGGTATGTGTGCTTAATCCTTCTCAGTTAGTTTAACTTCATTTCAAGGTTACTGTGCATCAAATTGACTGAATCTTTTTCTAAATTTTGAACAAATCATTGCATTTTTCCAATTTGTTGGGAAATTCTTTCTTATACTACACGATACAGGTCTTAGTGCCTTTGAGTCTACATGATTTTTTCCCTAACAGGCTTTACACATTTATGTTTAAAGTTACTTTTTGGATTCATAATAAAACAAAATCAGTTATATTTGTATTAGAGATACTAGATCTGAATCTAGTCAAACTGAAATTACTTTAACCATATGCACTTGCCTTCAAAATTTCGATTTCAAGAAGAATCTTTGAGATCAATTATATTTTTGAATTACGTCTTTACCGTTATAGAATGTACAATCTCTTTCGTTTGCAATTAAATTGAAGATTCTCCACCTATCAGCTAATATGTGAAGTTTCGAAAAATTGCGGGAAATTTTAAAACTATAAATATAAACTTTTGTATGTTCAACTACAATTTAGAAGCTCACTAAGAACATTTTTTTCACACATTATAATTTGTCATTTTTCATTCAATTTGAATAAAAATTTCTTCGAAATGAAGGAGGAATATAGTAAGGAGTTAACATTTTCCCTTTATTTGAATGAAATTTTGTTATTACACTCCAGGAGGTTCACCCTCTAGCACGTTATGGTAACGTGCGTCGCGCTACGAGGATTCCTCTACTCAAACTTTATTCTGTTACTCGGGAACCAAGCCTCGGCCTATGTTTCACTCTGTCGGGATTTTATTACATAAAATAAGGTCAATTTTAAGCCTTTTCATAGAAAAATAAAAATAGTACAAAGTTGAAAAAAAACTATTTTATTTTTTATTTTGAAAAATTTAGGTCAAATTTTGAGTTTTAAGTTTTTAATTTGCTTTTATTGAAAAGTGCGTAAAAATATGAATCCAACGACCTCATATAAAAGTAAGTTTCCTATAGTAGATAATAATTAAAGGCATTCAAAGACTACGGCGTGCGAGCTGTAGAACAAACTTCCACCCTCGTGCATGCGCAAACTAATGGTTCGATGTACCTGAAGTTTGGTATAAGGTATCCTATCCAATAGAAAATAACTTAACCCAATATAACATCGATCTGAAAACTTAAAACTTTTAGGCGGAGTCCCTTCAGAAATAATTCCCCATTTACTATGTCATATTGATATTATCGTGGGACAACGAGCAGAGGGCGGCTTTCAGGGTGTTACTATGTGCCCTCTGCTCGCTTGTATCAAACTTCTTCGTCTATCTCTCGCACTACGAAATTCTTCTGGATACCTCGTGGTCACTCATGTATTTTCTATGAAAGACCTGAAGATCTATGCTTTTGATAAAAACAAACGTCAGGCCAAGGAATACACAGGAGAGATTGGTGTGGACATTGGATTGGACAAAAGTACTATGATGAATATGAAAAAGGAAAGATTACTGGCGTTTTCGATGATGCTGTCAAGCTGGACGAGGACTTCTGAATCTCCAATCTCTTCATAACTAAATGTTCTGATCCGAGATCTTCGGCATGAATTTTAACATTAAAAGTAAAGAAATCGAATGCGATATCGATATCATTTCCACCTTAGTATACCGTGAGCGCATTTTACATTAAGAAGTTCCCAGTGATAGGTCACGCGAAAAGGACGTACGTGTATCTCTGCGAGTATCTCTGCAGAAATAATGTGACCCTGAAAATGCTTTATTGCCATTTTTGTCGCTATGACGCTGTTGGCCGTGACCTTACTCTGCCAAATTTTCTGAAACTGTGATTTTCGGACAACAGTCTCCATTGTACATTCGAGGCCTGACATCGTTCTTCAAGAGTTCGAGAAACGAACTACATTAGTGATCCAATTATTGGCTTCGGCTGACTACAAAATCACTGCCAAGGAGAAGGAAAAGGATGAGAGGTATAAAGATCTTAAAAGGGAGATGCAGCGATTTCAGCCAAAATATTCATTCTTGATTCGCTCCGTGCCCTCAAGACACCTAAGGGTTTCGTCATCCTGTCGTTATGATGTCGTCGTTCCCTGTGGCCATTCATCTTACGGACGTGTGACGTGACCATAGGTGTAATTTATGCGGTTCTACTAGAAGCCAGTGTCATTTTTATAGATGCCAGTTGCTTCCAGTAGGACTCTGCGGCGGGTAGTTTTTATATAATGTCGTATATATAGAATATATATGGAGAGTGCATTAATTTTGAGGGATTTTTAAGATATGACATTACTTGTACTATATTGCATCGAGGCATATCGCTACTATATGCTTATCGAAGACCCATCATGTGGCCTTAGTTTTCATAAAGTTTGGTTTTACCGAAGTATAAAAAGTATAGTTTCTATAGCATTAAAGATAACGGCACATGTACCTAAAAAGCAGCATTTGCGCGAATTTTTACTTTTCTTTTTCAATTCGAAGAAAAATTCTGCTGAAAGTCATCGATTGATTTTTGAAACTTGCGGGAATTAATTAATTAAAACGAGTGAGTACAGGTTTCAAAAATTTAAAATTAGCGATTTCGGCACATAGAATTGGAGATGTTACTCGACGAAAACTCATGTTATACGCGAAATAAACTTGCAAAATCATTGGATGTTGATCGTTAGACGCCTACATGCACTTTAAATGGTTCAAAAGCAAGGAAATTGGGCGCTGTATGAACTGAAGCTAAGATACGTGGAAAGGAGATTTTTCACTTGTGAAAAGCTACTTCAACGGCAGAAGCAGAAAGGATTTCTGCATTGTATTGTCACTGGCGATGAGAAGTGAATTCGCTACGATAACCCTAAGCGTAGGAAATTGTGGGTTAAACCCGGCAAACCATCAACAACAAACCGAATATCCATGGATCGAAGCTCATGCTCTGTATTTGCTGCGATCATCAGGGTGAAGTAGACTATGAGCTACTCCAACTTAACGAAACTATTACGGGCGACATTTTTCAATATTTAACTAATGTAACTAAGCCAAAAACTACAGGAAAATTGGCCACAGTATGAGCAAGAACACGACAAAGTCATTCTTTTGCATTGACAACGCTCGGCCCCACGTTGCAAAAACCTATCAAAACATACTTGGAAACGCTGAAATGAAAAATCCTACCCCACCTGCCGTCTTCTCCAGACATTTTGCGGTCTGATTGCCACCTCATATGATCCATGACTCTTGGTCTGTGTAAGCAACGATTCACTTCCTATGAAGATGCCAAAAAATGGGTCGATTCGCGAGTAGCTTCAAAAGACGAGTTGCTTTTCCGACGTGGTATCCGTAAGCTGCCAGAAACAAGGGAACTCCCAGTAGAACCACGGTAAATCACACTCATGGCTACATCTCACAACCGTGAGATGGGTGGCCATAGAGCTCAATGAAATCACAACGACAGGCAGGCGAAACCCTTGCGTTTCTTGAGTACACCAAGCGATCTAACTATGACAGCTTTCTGCATCCATTTGGCAAGTGCCTTGGCATATTTTTGGCACCCTGGTAGGGCTTCAATGTGACGAACCAGTGAGAACTTCACACCTCCAAGAACACTGATCACAAAAACGATTACTTTAACCAAAAATTTTGGATAAAGTCGTTGCGGCTTTCTTTTAACGTCTTGATACCTCTCCTCCTTATCCTTCTTCTTAGCAGTGATGTTGTATAAGGCCAGAGCCGAGAATTCGATCACGAATATAGTTCGTTTCTCGAAGTCTTGGAGAACCATGTCAGGCTTCTCTCGAAGTGTTTGGCAGGGCAGGGGCGGTTCCAAAACTGTAAGAGCGACAAAAATAGTTATAAAGCACTCTTAGGGCTTAAAAAGCAGTTCCGTTATACTAAGGTGGGAATTAAACCGCGCTGGCACGCGAAATAAAACTCTCTGTACCTGAATTAAGCCCTGATGATTTGTGAAAAGAAAAGGTTTGCTTTCTTGACAATAACTGTTCTTCTACATTTCTATAAATCTTTCTATGTATTTTATTGACAAGAAGCTTTTGGTGGAATTTCCCAACGTCTGCTTTCTTCACTTCGGCTCATAGAAAAGGAGCATCTAGATAGAGTATGCACTTTCCTCGATTCTGATGTTGAAATTCAAGCCAAAAGTCTCGGCCCAGTGCTTCTAATTTCAGGCATCAATCTCTCTATGCATCCCACTATGTGTGGATGAATTTTCAAGTTTCCAAAAGCTTTCCGGTAGTGAATCTAGGCCATTGAAACGACGCGCTACTGCGTCTTTGAAGATGCAACCGTCAATTAGCAGTTTCTCTCGGCACCCTACTACTCCTTTTTTCGAGCCACGTCGTTTGTACATCTCTCTCCACAAGGCTTACTTCTTCGAACAATCCTGTTGCTTAGGAGAGCTGTAAAAATCTTATACAATGCGTTTAAACACGTTATCGGCCTGTAATTCTCTAGGTTGTACAATTTGCCTCTTTTCGATAGTAGTATAGTGCGTCCTAACATCAGCCATTGCGGGATGTGCATTTCCGACTTTAAATATGAGGTAAATATACGGGACAGATGTAGGTTTATAGAAATAAACTTCGTTCAACAGAACTTCTCAATCTTCAGCAGTGATTGATAGACATTGCATCCCACATGTTATGAGATTATCGCAAAACTCCTTGAAGCGGATAATATTATCAGTATCTTTTTTCAGCTTCAGTGTTTTCGGGATCTGGTATACCTCTTTTCAAAAAATCTCTGCGTCATTGGGCTTAGTTCGATTTTTGACAGTAACAAGGGGAACCCTGAAGAGGTGCGATGGGTCAGCAAGAAACTGTTGATTGTCCATAATCCATCTTTCTCTCTTTTGTATATTCCTCCTTGCGTCGGATAACAGAAAACACCCGTGTTTTGTATTGGGCGAACTCATGAAACCTTTCCGAGAACGGTCAACCATATGCTATAGAGCTTGTTCATGTAGCAGATGAGGGAGCGCTCCGCGCACATATCTAGTTTTCAAGAGGTAGGCGCATTGTTTTCACAATGACTGATGCGAAAGGTTTTCAAGCTCTGGGTGTTTCTGGCAGCACAGAGTGTGCATACGCGCCATAGAGCTTCTGTGTACAGAGATAATGTACGCATCATAGCAGTCTAGCAAGTCATCCTTGAGTTGATTCGTTCACTCAATGTGGGCGTTTCGCCGGTTCGTCGGTATTTTTCCATCTAAATTGTTTTCAGCACGCCGAATTCTAGGGTGATTGCCACTGTTTGCCGACCCCTTTTTAGGTGCTCTGCGCGTTCGATCGTTTTGAACCGCATTTACAACTTTTTGGTGGTTTGATGGTATCATTGTTGTTTCCACGAGCAGCTAAGGAAAGGTTTAGACATTCCTTGTAGAGCCCCACATACATGGATAAAGCTGCTTCCTCTGAATGGTCGCGCGGTATCCTAGATTCACCGTTTAAGACACCTCGACCAGGTGCCATTCAGCAATCGGTACGGTTGTTACGCCTCCGCTTAGGGGTTATTCTGTCGGATCCTTCCTTGGACAATTGCTCGCTACTGATTATTAATTATGACAGCCATATTCGGCAGTCGCAATTAATTCTCTTTAGGCCCCAGTATCATCCACCACTCAAAGCCAAAAATAATCATTTTGACCTGAACTTAGAACAACGCGAATATCTACTGAAATAAACACGGCCATAAGCACTATTTTCCTACGGTACCCTACATATGTATTATACGCAATGAAAATCGGACAAAAAATTTGAATTCTCGGCAACTATGATCTAAGATCGTAGAATTAAAGACCTGAGAGCAAAGGAGCGTGGCCTAATGCCTGAAACCTCGAGACCGTTGCATAGTGGTCTGAAATGCCCAAAAAGTTGGTCAAAACCTCAGAAAAAAATTTCCGAGAGATTTTGTATGTGATAGTCGGTAAACGAGGTTTCTCCGCATTTATTTTTCAAATAGCAAATAGATGGGGTGCCTACGAGATGCGTAGTAGCGTCTGAAAGTCGCCCTTGTCACATCGTGCTCCGTGTAACATGCTACAAGGAACGAGAAAAACAACATTCAAAGTGCACACAGAAATTGCCGAATGTGCAAAAATTTTTATAAAGATGATGGAGGAGGCACTTCAAGGTTGGTAATATGTTTTAACAATTTACTTGTGTAACAATTGTTTATAAGCCTTACATTAACAGTTTTTGGAAAATCGTCCGAAAAGTTATGTTTCCGCGAGACTCCGGGTTGTTTTCAGATCCATAATTCAACTAAAGGTCTTACTATCTGGAAAATCAAAAATTCAGGTGTGACTTCCTGCGATTCTCGATGCAATTGTTTTATTTGTATGTGGTTACGCCGCCTGCCCGCAACGCTAGAGAACGGGACAGACTGACTGGCCAAGTAAGAGGCGAGTGCGGAACTACTGTAACGAAACGTTTAGACATTGATGATTCTGGCACTGATACTTTCTCAGATTTAAAAGAGGATATATTGTGAAAATAAATTCTATACAGAACAACAATAGGTGCCTTTTTTGTAGCCATTCCTCGTTTTCATTTGCTTTTATTGTTATTATTATTGTTATACATTTATTGTAAACTACAAGGAGAAACAACAAAAGGCTACAACACGGTTTTGTAGCTACAACTTTATTTTTAAAATCTGACTTCAAATTTGAAATCAGATATCCCGAAAACCGACTTATACCAAGTTTCATGCAAATCTGATAAAAATTTTTGAAAAATATCCGTCATTTTGTGACCGTTATTTTGTTTTTGTAAAATCTGACTTCAAATTTGGAATCAGCGGCCCTAAAAACCTACATACACCAAGTTTCATGCAGATCTGATTACAATTTCGAAATGTGTCCGCCATTTTATTTTTGGAGAATCGGACTTCAAATTTAAAATCAGCGACCATAAAAACCCCCAAGTGGGAAATTCCATTGGCGAAAAATTTATTGTTTATGTTTTGACCAACTTTTTGGGCGTTTCAGACCACTGTACGTTGCTTTAAAAGCAAGTGTTCCGAGATCTTCAACTCTCGCGCCAAAGTAAGATAAAATCAAGGAGCAGTGCCGTGAATTAATCTCCTGACACTCGAATTAACGAAAAATGTGATTCGAGTATTTTGAGAAGAAATTACACGCGTCTTAATAAAATTACATTAGATTTTAAGTGTTTGTGGAACACCAGTACAACTAATCCAAAATTAAAATTACGTGAATTTAATCTGTATTTTCTGCCAAATATACGTGATGCACCTACCATTTTTTTAATTACTATATTATGCTTAAAACTATACGTAAAACTTTAAAGTGGACAGTGCATCCATGTAATACATAGGGCTGCGCAGTAGAATTCTGCAGTGCGTAGAAGACTACATGTCACATACTGGTGCGCAGTACAGTTCTTTGTTACATAGGGCTGTGCAGAAGACTTAGAAAATAGGTACACCTGCGCAGTGAAGTGTCACAAATCACACAAGTGATTTATGCGGAAGATTACTGTGTGCAGTATAGTTTCATGTTGTCCAAGGTCGTGCAGTGGAGTTCTGTTAGATATAGGGCTGCATAGAGCAGTTCTACGACACTTATTGGCGTGTAGTAGACTTATTTTTGGGAGTTTCGCTATCAGAGTATTCCTGAATATTAAATCATGTTGGGCTGGAGAAGTTTCTATATTTCCTACCAAATATCTTTTGAGTTTTTTATGCGCGATCAAAGAGTCTATTCGTTGTGAAGTTCGTCACGTTTATTTAGCGGACTCTTATGTGTCTTGGTTACGTGTGTTACCAATAAAATAAGATCAATATGAGAAGAGTTTTAGTGATTTCGTTCACCAGTACTGTACTACCATATACAAACCCCTGACCAGGCCGAAAATCCTTAGTTCACGTTTGCTCTCTTGTTCAAGTCACGACGTCAAGCTGGCACCTGTCTAGATTTCGCCGATCTTTTATATTAGTCTTGTGTTTTCTTGTCATTGCAAAGACTTATCGTAAAGCTTAACTTAAACGTAAACAGTCAGGGCCGCCTGAACGCTTACCGCAGTATTGTCGGGAATATTGTAAACTGATGAAATTAACGCGCGAAGAGTGCATCCCTGTTGCGTCTTTGTCACGATTGAGTGAACAATCCTCTCTTGCTCCGCACATCACCACATTCCAAAGCCATTATTTCTGTGTTTAGAGTCACATGAAGGAGCTTATATCCAGGTTTTAGTGTAACATTCTACAAAATTACAAATAATTTTTCAATTGATGAACATTCTTTTAATATTCTCGGTTCTCGGGCTCAATTTAATGCAAAATTCCTTTATGTGAAACTCGGATATTTCAAATTGTGTATAATTGCGATAAAGTCTTCAGTTTAGGAATATATTTTTAGATTTAAAGTAACCTAAATATCAAAAATCTGGTAATTTCTGAATTCGCAACGATAAAATTTAAGCATAAAAATTCTTCCCCCAGGTATTATTCGATTAAAATTTTGGTTTTTGTTGATTATATAATATACAAACTTTTGACAAGAATTTGTTATCACTTTGAAAAAAAGTTTTTTTTTCAGTCTACACCATTTATCATAGTTATGTCAATTATCACTGTTAAAGTTCACTACGACGAGAATAATAAAATGTAACATAATTTTCGAGATCACTAGGTAGTTCAGTTCCGTCTAATTCTACATTTAGAGAATGATACCTCCTTCTCACGAGGTGAGCTGCCATCTTTGGTTGCCTATCTCTCGTAAAAATTCCTTTTTTGTTTCCACCTACCCTCGTGTAGGCTAAAAATTATATTGTATTAGGAGAATTTCACTTGTTTACGTATAAATAAATGTGGATTATTTGTAAAATTCACTTCAAACTCACTTTGTGCTGTGCGAAAATCAGCAAAATTCCAAATGAATTCGCCAATGAAGTAACCTCTCATCCTAAGCCTGTCAAAAGCTTCAAAATGTTTAGAAAGGACTTCCGCCTGATATTCTTCACTCCATACATAATTTGGTAGCTATTAAAGAAGCAACATAAAAGATGTAAGTTTACGCTTCAAGAATTCGAACATTTTGAAAAACCTCAAATCTATACCTCATGTAAACCGGGCATAGTGTCTGCACCGTATTCGGACATGAGGACTGGTTTGTTGTACTTATGATGCCATGATTCAGCTTCTGATACAACTCGCTCAATAATCATATCCAATCGTCCAGTATTTTGGTACCAAGAGTTATATCTGTTAAAACTGATAATGTCCAAAAATTGACCAGCTTTATCCTCCTGACATGAAAAAAATATATGAGTCAGGATAGAATATATTATATATCTATTGTAAGTTTGAATAATTCAATTAATGTTAAACTTACACTAGATCCACGCGCGATAGCTATAGTAATTGGTCGAGATGGATCCAACGTCTTAGTGTGATGAGCCACTTCCTTAAAATAATTCTCAGCCTCAGGTAATTGTGTCCTGGGTTCATTAGCGATAGACCACATGATAACAGATGGACGATTTTTGTCCCTTCTGATAAGCTCAGACAATGAATCCTTGTGCCGCTGCAATAACGTTGGTGAAAAGTTTTCTGTATCCACTGATGGACATTCGTCAATAATTAGAAAACCGAGTCTGGAAACAGTATAACAGTTAATATAGTAACCGCATAGCTTTTTCATTTTACTTATTATTCATTTTATTATATTACCTATCAGCCATGTCTAAAACTTCGTCACTGTAGGGATAATGACTCGTTCTGTACGCATTAGCACCTACCCATTGAAGTAATTCATAGTCTCTGGTCATGGTTACTAAGTCAAGACCACGTCCTCTAAGTGCGGAATCCTCATGTCTTCCGAAACCACGTAAGTATACTATTCTGTCATTTATAAGAAGGCTGGTATTAGTCCATTCCAGAGTTCTGATGCCAATTGGTAGCCTATAAACGTCAGCTTTGGTAGAATTCTGTACTGATATAGTGACCTGAAAACAATTTTTATGTAGTCGACACTTGTATTCTTAAATACGTACATAGAATAGGTGAGATCACTTCACGCTCCATATCAAAGAAGGGTCCAACAAAAAATTCAGTTACGAAAATCAAAGGTGCCTGATCTACAGATTATAATAAAGTATTCATTCAATCTAACTTATAGAAGCTGCAAAAATAGAGGTAGTTTCAAAAATTCACTGCACCTTATAAATTTATATGCATTGAAAAGTCTTGTGAGCCCTTTTTTGTACAAGGTTGAATGTTGGAACTTGCATATAATATTTATATAAAAATATTGCACTATAGAGAGTAAATCGATATGAAAATGGCAAATTTGATAAAAATTAACTTTTTTAGCCTTCCAGGTATTTATGTGAAAGCAAAACTAAAACGATATTAGGTGCTCGCATGCATAAATCATAGGCGCAAATCATGAGCAAAATAGCATACGTACAGTGCTCGTAACGAGTGCCCCGAACTCTTCTACGCATGCGTCGCGCTCGGTCTCTGATTTGTTGCTGTTCGCGCGCCATTTGAAATGCTAAAAAATAACATTTTTATTGTTTATTATGAATAATGTCATTTTAACTTATATAAATGTTTATTAGACCGATATTAATGAATCTTGATAAAAATAAAAATTTATTAAGTGCATACTGTGTTATGGTTGTTGTTATATAGTTGTTTTTGGTAAATACATAAACTTTTGTATTAATTAATATAATTCTATTGAAAAACAAGATTTTCAATGCATTTTAATATTTTAATAAACTTTAAATAACAAAATTTTCGAATAATGAAAAATATGCAAGCAAAATACAAGTGAATACCAAAGGATATTTTTTATTTACACAGTATGCACTTAATACATTTTTATCAAGATTCATTAATGTCGGTCTAATAAACATTTATGTAAGTTAAAATGACATTATTCATAATAAACAATAAAAATGTTCTTTTTTAGCATTTAAAATTGCGCGCGAACAGCAACGAATCAGAGACCGAGCCCGACGTATGCGTAGAAGAGTTCGGGCACTCGTTACGAGCACTGCACACGTAGTGGGAGAATCGCAATTAATGTGCGTGCTGTCGCGTCGTGTGATGACGCTGTGAGGGGAGTGTAAACTTATCGGACGGCAAGTTATCAGACGTGTACTGTATGTTCGTGTGCGTGTACAATGGGCCTGAAAGTCGGTCGTAGGGCAGCCAGGGCAGACTACGCTGCTCTGGGCTACAGCGTACCGACCACTGGGCTAAAGCGTATGATTTGCACCCACACCGTTGGCTTGTGGGTTCAATTTCCGTCTCGCATACTGCAAGCGCCTCGACGGCCCATGCGGTGAACACTAGCCTAGCAAGGGAGTTTTTCATCTCCGGAGATTCGCGGGACAGCTACCTCTAGAGAAAAAGGTTTTTTCTAATTACTTAAAGCTGTTGCTCTTGGTGGTTCGGAATCCACCTTGAACTGTAGGTCCCCCTCCCCCCAACAAGTAAGTTTGTGGGGGTATGTAAAGGAATAGGGAAGAAGGTGCAACAAAAATGTAAACCCTCAGGGGACACATTAGAAGCTTCCATTCCACTACAGGTTTGTCAGCACCAGAAATTCTCGCAAACAAATGCTACATCAAGACTGGTCTGACAAGTGTCGATTGTGTAGACATACATTCCCCTTTACTTGGGATTCCTATAAAGATGAATAGGTAGGCAGAATCCTTTCCAATAAAAAATTCCTACCATAGCAACATCGAGATAATTCTGCATCATAGTGGCTGATTCTGCAGCTGAATCCATTCATGTCCGTGCTAATTTGAGAATTTTTTAGTCAGACTTCTAAAAGCACTTTTATAGTATATGTGTCTTTGACTATCTTATTCCTATTGGTTATCAAAGCACGTGCGCATACGCAATTTTCGTAAATGAATTTGAGAGAGTATTTTTAAGTTTTTCTAGAATGTTTTCGAGGGATCTTGATATGATGCACAATTATGAGAGCCGAATTCCCGTAACCAACTTCAAGATTTTGAAGTGATAACTTCTTATATGATGATGTGAAATCGCAAAACGGAGTGACGCTTGCAGGCTAACGTTTTCTCTTTCCTATCTCTCCTTCACTTCTGCCTCTGACTGAATTTTTAAATCCCTCTCCCTTTCTATCTCACCTTTGCTTCTTTAACTTCTTTTCCTCTGGCCTTGCTCTCTCCCTCTTTCTGTCCATCCTTCGTTCACATACTCACACTGAGACCCTGACGCTCTTATTGAAGGTCGTGGTTCTTACACATGCATGAACTGATTTGTGATTTGGTGTGTGATTATTTAAGTGTTATGTAATTTATAAGTATATTTAAATTGTTTTTATCTTGAAAGAGTTTAAAAAAAAAACCAGTGCAATTTACATCATGTGAATTTGTCACTTCTACCTGACGTCCCATGGCGGCTCACGTTTTTATTCATGTATTTATTTTTCAGCGACATTTCATAAACATTATCTGTAGGATAATCTGATCTATAAAATCTACAAATATGCCGCCTTGTAAAATCATAAATGTTTGGAACGGTGAAATGGGAGATGAGACTGTATGTCGTTCTAACCCAAATTTTTGGCGATTTCCAAAATTTAGTATAATGTAGTTGTAATGCAAATTGTTTATCCTATTTTGTTATCCATCTGACTTATCTGTATTTTCTAAAGTTCTATATAATATTTTTCTAAAAAACATAATTGTTTACTAATTTCTAGAAATTTTTTCAAATTTATTGCTAGACATTTTTCGTTTTTCTGTATTTTAGGCAATTTACTTCTTTAACTTGCTTGTCGAACTTTAGTTACCTTTAGACCGAAACTAAAATATTTTTCAAAATTTTTGTAGTGGACTACATAATTTTTTTTTTGGTAATAAGCTCGTTTTAAGTTTTTGTAGTTTACATGCGCAATTCGGTGGTCCAAAATGCTTTGGAGCCAAAGGTAAATCCTTATGCAAATAATGCAATTCTGCATCATAATCCAAGTCTATCTAAAAAATGGAACTTTTTGGAGAATTTTCTGGAACATTTTATACCTTGATATCTTGATTAAGTACCCATTCGAAACCAGAAAAAGGTAAAAATTCGTTCATTTCTGCACCATACTGGTTATTAATGGCAAAATTTGAGATGGAAAAAATCAGGTTTTACGCTCGGGTTAAAATCTGATCCCATAAATGGGTTATTTCCTTTAAAAAAATATATTAATCTGTGATCAATCACTGTGCTACACTATCAAAAATAGCTCTCTCAATGAAAATAATCATTTCAGGATCTGTTGATAATTCAAGTTCAATTCCGGTTAATTGGAAAATCACGTCAAAAGCAAGACCGGGTGCTTTGTATTAATGTAATGGATCTAGATTATAGGTTGTAAAGCAATTGTATTGAACATTGTCAAAAATACCAGCTAAAAGGAAAACATGAGTATTCCAGTACAAATTAGAGTACTCACCTTAAGTTTTTATATCAAGCGTTTTCCAAATATTACGTGGATGTTCGTATGATCTTTATCAAAAATTCCATAGTCATCCAATCCCTGGCGGACCGAAGAAACCGAATGGAGCCTCTACAAAGTACCCGTAAAGACCCCATTGGGTCCTCATTCGGTTCCGTTAAAAAAAAAAAAAAAAAAAAAACTGTAAAATCAACTTTAAAATTGTTGAAATTCGGATTCTACATTAAAATTCCCTATTGAAGGTCACGGAATAATCGCAATAGTTTTTTTGCAACGGTAAAAAGTTTTAAAATATAAAAGTCGTATAACGCCTGTGGACTGCTACACTTCAAACGTCTCGCCTATAAGTAGCAGTCAACAGGTGTTATACATCTTATATTTTTAAAACTTTTTACCGTTGCAAAAAAAACTATTGCGATTATTCCGTGACCTTCTATAGGGAATTTTCACGTAGAATCCGAATTTCAACTATTTAAAAGTCTATTTTTCTGTTTTTCTTTTAGTATTTTAAAAAGGAACCGAATGGGGTCTTTACGGGTACTTTGTAGAGGCTCCATTCGGTTCCTTCGGTCCACCAAAGATTTTCAATATAATGCGCTTCTGGGTGACAACTCTTGCTAATTTAGCTTTCCCGAATAACCCTTAAACGGCCAAAACGCCACTACCGGTACACTGCTTTTCAATGGCCAATAACTAAGACTATTCGACACTAGAAAAAATTGAGACACATATATTTTTATTGCTTAAGATCTCCTCTTTCCGACAGTTTCAATGAAATTCCTCAAAAAATTTATTTATTATCCCAAAATGCAGTTTCAACAAAAAAAAAGTGATTTTTCGTGACTATTTTTTTTGTGAACCATTTTCCAAAGCTTTTCGTGTCTGTAATTAACCTGGAATCTCACCAGCCGGTGGAATAAATGTCTAAACTTTGAGAATCCATGGTTTAAAGATCGATTTTTCTTTTTAGTATTTTCAAAATGGCGTCTTACTGGCAAAATTTTTGTGAAAACATTCATGAATTTTTTTACAATAAACGATGCGCTTTTTGGAAAAATCATCAAGAATAAAAAGTTCTTGTAATCAGCCAAGGAATACGCCTGAATTTTTTCGAAGCATTTTGAGCAAAATTTTGGATTTTGCATATGAACAATTTTTGCAAAATTCAAAATTTTGCTCAAAACGCTCCAGAAAAATTCATGCGTATTCCTCGGCTGATTACAAGAACTTTTTATTCTCGACAAATTTTTCGAAAAGCGCATAGTTTTTCAATAAAAAATTTCCAACGACTCCGTAACCTTTATTGCACTCTGACATCAAACCACACCTTCACCGCATTGACATCCTGGGAATTTTCGAGTACACCCAGCAAAAAAAATGCCAAAGCGTAAAGCCTCAAAAATTGCAACAAACTTCGAATCGGAATGGGATTCCGATGAAAATGATGAACGTATCATCATACCTAATCCTGATTACTCTGGCTCTGATGGAGATGATTCATCAGATGACGAGAATTCGGGATCGGAATTTCCCAGACCGAATGTATTATGTAGATCTGCTTTCCATAACTACAGAGCATCTCAAAAACAATTGGAACCAAATCACGTTTTTTCATGGAGTAACGAAGAAAAAGTTTGCCCTGGAAATCTAGATGATCAAGTTTTTCTGTCTGATAATGTACGGAAAAACATATTATCTATGTCACCTGTGGAGTTATTTGAATGCTTTTTCTCCAGAGAAATAAAAAACTATATCATAGAAGTTAGCCAACAAAATGGCTTACAAATATCTACAGAAGAACTAAACACTTTCATAGGTATATTAGTGCTGTCATCCTACAATATCCGAAATAATCAAGAAGAGTATTGGGAAACTGACCCCCTTGTAAAATGCTCTCCTGTAGCTTTAGCAATGATCCGCAATCGATTTCGTGAAATCAAATCAAAAATAAAATTTTCAAAAACTGAGGATGCTAATGATAAAGATAAAACATGGAAAGTTCGTAAAATATTAAATTTATTCCGGCAAAATATTCAACAATTTGGTTTTTTCTCAACAGCACTTTCAGTTGATGAAATGATGGTTCGATTTTTTGGTCGTTCGAGCTTGAAACAGTATCTGCCTTGCAAGCCTGATCGATATGGGATAAAGCTCTGGGGCTTATGTGCAGCCAATGGATATCTATTCAATTTAGACGTTTATTGTGGCAAAAATGATCCAAGCATTGGAATAAATTTATTGGCATGTGCACAGTAATTTGGAAAATTTTCAACAAGAATAATATAGCTAAATTGAAAACGAAAGATTTCTGTAAAGAAATCAGCAGGAAATATTTGTCGAAATCAAAACTAGGTGATTTCGAAACTCACAGATACGAATCACGAACAAGAGCATTATGTAATAATGAACAATGTCGCCAGAGGACTACTAAATTTTGGATTGATTGCAACATGTATTGCTGCTTACATTGTTTCTCAAAATTACATTCTGAAACAGCAGGATTAAAATGATTTCAACGGATTGAAATCTGAAATGAAAAAAATTCTCCATAAAAAAAAATTAAAAAATGTAAAAAAAATAAATAAAATCCCTTAAAAAAAAGAGACTATCGATATTCGTCGACCTTCACGTTGGTGATAGTTGGGCAACGTAAACTTTGTTTGCGGCAGACGGACAATAGATATTCGTGAATCATTTTACTCTTACACGATGCTTAGAACTATGAAAATTTTTTGTTGAAAAACTATGCGCTTTTCGGAAAATTTGTCATGAATAAAAAGTTCTTGCAATCAGCCGAGGAATACGTCTGAATTTTTTCGGAGCGTTTTGAGCAAAGTTTTGAATTTTGCAAAAATTGTTTATATGCAAAATCCAAAATTTTGCTCAAAACGCTTCGAAAAAATTCAGGCGTATTCCTTGGCTGATTACAAGAACTTTTTATTCTTGATGATTTTTCCGAAAAGCGCATCGTTTATTGTATAAAAAATTCATGAATGTTTTCACAAAAATTTTTCCATTAAGACGCCATTTTGAAAATATTAAAACGAAAAATCGATCTTTGAACCATGGATTCTCAAAGTTTAGACATTTATTCCACCGGTTAGTGAGATTCCAGGTTAATTACAGACTGAAAAAGATTTGCAAAATGGTCCACAAAAAAAAATAGGCACGAAAAGTCACGTTTTTTTTTGTTTAAACTGCATTTTGGAATAATAAGTAAATTTTTTGAGGAATTTCATTGGCACCGTCGGAAAGAGGAGATCTTAAGTAATAAAAATATATGTGTCTTAATTTTTTTCTAGTGTCGAGTAGTCTTAGTTATTGGCCGTTGAAAAGCAGTGTACCGGTAGTGGCGTTTTGGCCGTTCAAGGGATAATCAGTATAGTCATAAAGAAATACTCCTTTTACATCTAATAATTAAAATTGCTCGAAATTCTTGCAAAGTTTAGGAGTGATTTTTTATTTTAATTTTCCAGATAAGAGGATAATTTCTTAGGGGTACTTGGCATGAAACGAAAAGAATTTATAATGCCAAGATTCACTTTTGTATCAGAAATGTACTTAGTAAATGGGATGTATTTTTCTTCGTTTAAGGAGAATAATTTAACATTACAGCTTCGATGACTTGGAGCACACACTTGCCTATAAAATGACAATGGTCATAATGTGTTGTGCCATCTGGTTTAAACGCTTTTCAAAAATGTGACAGTTTTGAGAAGACAGAAACTCTATTTCTTGCTCTGAAATCAGTTTCTGTATTGGCTCAACATTTAATAAATAAGAATTGATTTTTTGAGAAGTTTCATGTAAGTCTTTCATGAATTGCTCTATGCAATCTTTTTCACGATGAATTATAAACTTTTAATAATTATCATCAAAGCCAAAACGATAATACACTAATGAAAAAAATTAAAGGGGCAAACAATTTTTCCGAATTTTGAGTGATTTTTTAGAATGTTGTATCTCATCAGTGAAAAATGGTCGTATTAAGGTCTTAAAAAAGCATTTTAAAGCTTTAAGTTTCTAGTTTTGAGATCTTTTGACAAAAAAAAATATAAATCAAAAACGAACCTTTCATCCTTGATCGACGATATCTCAGCAACCAATGGTGAACCGATGGGGAACCATGGAATGACTAATGTTGAGTGTGATTTTGATACTGAAAAAAATCATTCTTAGCACCAAGTAAATTTATTTACTTGAATCCTATTTCTTAGCATCAAGAAAATATTCTTTAGCAGAAGTAATTTTTATTTAAACCAGGCATATATCTTTTGTTGATCTAGAAAAAGGAATACTTTGGCTCTATTTTCTTGATTGAAATACATATTTCTTACATTCAAGAAAATGATTTCCATAATTCAAAAGGTCTAGATTCGTTGAAATGTGATTTTTCGTTCAAAGGAATATATATTTGATTCAAAGAGTTCGATTCTTTGAACTGATTCGGGACACATTTGAATTAATATTTTTTCCATGCTTGAATCAAGAATTTATGTTTATTTAAATGAAAGAAATAATAACTAATTCAAAATAATATTAACTAAATTACAGTATATATTTTTTTGTCACAAAGGATTCATGCATTTATAGCAATGGAGCATTTATTTATATAAACAAGGTATTTTGTTTACGTAAATTCCTATTTCTTCGGTGGAAGAAGATATTTAATTTAATTACTAGAATTAAATTGAGCTGCCGGATCGAAGAAGGAAACATAAACTTAATTCGTCGGGAGTGGGGAGGCCTCTGGAAGTTCTTTAAAACATTTTCGTATTTTAATTTTTAAAGACCATACCTAGATGTAGAATTTCATTGCGCATCTTTTTTCCCTGAGGTAAAAAGTTGTAACTTTTTTATTTTTCTAATTAAAGTAAAAAAACTGGATTTTCTAGAAAATCAATTTCAATTCATTTTTCACTTCAACTCGTGCTCAGTCAGTCAGTTTTTAAGATTTTTCAATACAATTTTCAGAGAATGTAGTTCGAAATGTCCTTCGACTGATAGAGCATTAGGAATTTAAACATTTATTTTTGAAAAATGGTTGTTATCGGATCTGAGACTCTCGCTACAGACCGCGCGCGAGTCGCCTAGCCGCTATCGGCTTAAGACGTTAATAATTTCTGGAATATCAATTCGATTGGGCTAAATTTTTCCAGAAAACTTCTTTTGACTGTTGTGAACAACTTTCTCCCTAAAGGTGTTTCGTTGCTCAAAGTTCGTTCGATAAACGAAACGCTGGAAGTTAGAGAAGTCCTATAAGCGCCACGCATCAGAAAAAAATTAATAACAATTTTTTTTTAATAAATTTTTAAATTCCTTTTAATCTATCAGTCGAAAGACATTTCGAACTACATTCGTTAAAAAAATTTATTAAAAAATCTTAAAAACTGACTGACTGAGCACGAGTTGAAGTGAAAAATGGATTTTTCCAGAAAATCCAGTTTTTTTACTTTAATTGGAAAAATAAAAAAGCTACAACTTTTATCCTGAGGTAAAAAAGATGCACAATAAAATTCTACATCTAGTTATAGTCTTTAAAAATTTAAATACGAAAATGCTTTTGAAAACTTCCAGGGGCCTCCCCACTCCCGGCGAAATAAGTGTATGTGCCCTTGTTCGATCCGGCAGCTCAATTATTCATAACAAATAAATATTTATTCCAACGAACTAATCATTTTTTGCATTCAAAAATTTAATAATTTGGCGTCATTTTTTCAATTGAATACTTCTTTGGATTAAAGAAATACATTGTTAAATTAAATATCCATGTTATTGATTTGAAGAAATATTTCTTTGGCATTTGTGGTGAGGTTTAAGTACCTTTTTCGCCTTAAAATTTCCATGTTACGTTAGCGCCGTGATCAAAGCTGTGGACTTTATACTCGATGGACCCAAGTTCAATTCCTGTTGGGGGGTATATTTTTCATCGAAATTTTCTGTTTCAGGTTCATCAAGATTTTAAATTATGTGATTTGTGTTTGAATTAAATATGTATATTAATAACAATGGTAATTATAATTTAGGCTAAAAGAAATTCAGTTGCTTATTTAGGAAAATATGTACTACGATTGAAGTACTAACTACTGTATTGCACTCGCGCATGGTCTAGGCCAAACAAATATATATGAATATATATTTCTTTCCTTTAATTCATATTTCCTTATCTCAAAGGAATATTCATTCCAATTCATGGCACATTCATTCGGAACAATGAGTCATTTATTTGGTGTAAAATGTATATTTTTGGTCTTTAATTAATATTTCTTTCATTCAAAGAAATATATCGCTTCGACCATAACTTAAAAAATGTTGAATTTCACTACCATTGGTATTAGGCATTAGCGTTACATAAATCGTACCACGTGGAGATTGCACGGTCGTATTCACGCTTCCAGTTTATAGAACTGCCCTTAAATTTTCTGTGTGACCATTGGTTGCTGAGATATCGACGATCAAATACAAAATGATCATTTTTTATTTAAAATCTGATATCTCAGTGGAAAACGGTCGTACCGAGGTTTTGAAAAAAGCAAGTTGAAACTGAATAAACAAGCTATCCGGTCCATATCATAGTTATTCCGAAAAAGTTTATGCCGAAAAATCTCAAAACTTGAAACTTAAAACTTCAAAATTCTTTTTTTAATACCTTGATACGAACATTTTTCACTGAGATATAATATTCTGAAAAATCACTAAAAATTCCGAAAATGTTGTTGATTCTTTAATTTTTTCCATTAGTGTAATACGCAACACTATGAGGACATGTTTTTTATACGATCCTGTTTCTGACTGAATATCAGGAGTTTCTGGCAAGAGACACTCAAGTTCAGCAAAAACAGCAAGTGGAACCTTTTCCTTACATCTATAATTTTTAAATCTGTCACACAAAAATGTGCGATAATCATTTTTCGAAAATTGGGATCTTACTGAACGGGATACATTTTTAATCCAAGCAAAATGGTGTATTAGAATAATATCATTCAATTTAAGTTCATCAAACTGGTTTAAATACAGAATTGTGTTTTGAATTATTGGTAGATGAATTGCAGGAAATCTTGACTTTTCGTTGCTCAGGTACAGTGGTACAATTTAAAAATTTTTTTATTATCTTCTATACCGCAAACGGTAATGCATTATTCATTAATTTTTTGCATTTTGGAATGTCCTCAAGACTTATAGAAAAACGATATTCTATAATGCTTGAGTTCTGACTTAAAATACGGATAAGATCGAGTTTCACATACGTGATTTTTCCCAGGGTGAAAAGCGGTCAATGCTGACCACAAAAAACAATAAGCATAGTTATTTTCGATAATGAGAATATCTTTTTTATTTTTAATATATTTTTATGAATCAATGGAAGTTGATATAAAAGGATTCATGGATAAATAAGTATTGAAATTTACCATCAGATTTATAATTTCAGACAATGACCAACTAGAATCTGTTTCTTCTAACTCTTCAACTTTCACTCAAATTTGTCCCAAAAACTGTTCATTATAACATACAACAATCTACGTCGATGGTAAGATTTTCTCATTTTCAGTAGTAATGAACTTAATTTTTTCAAACATTTCACCGTGCACTAGTGCTTTAAATTTTCCTGCAAAGGCAACGTTTACTTTGTGTTTTAAGTTAATTACACAATATGTCTTTATTCTACTTTTATGAGCTGAGTCTAAATCTTCCCATTGCATCGTATCTCTTCTTTTATTTGAAGTTGCAACGCCTTGTTCCTTTTTCAGTTGTTGTATTCTTTTATTGTACACTTTCAAAATGTCTATGGATGTTTGAAAAGTCTGTTCTACTCCAACAGATAATTTTTTATTGTACGTTGAAATTTTGTATCAGCAAAATAATATTTTCAGTAGCAAAGTTTGACAATCTACAAACATATACAATGAGAAATGTATAAAAAATATCCTTGATTATCACTTATTATGATAATTTGAAATTATTTAAAACACTTTAAAACATCGAGCAGATGGGAGCTGACGTAGTGCTGATCGGTGCTGATGCAGTAGTTGGCAGTTAGCTTTTATTTATATATTTGATCATTAATTTATTTTGTAACTAGATGTCACACCTATGTCTCATACGATTTACACAGCGGTTTACAAGGGGACCTTCAGGTAAGCTTTTTTTAAATTTAAATTGAAACTCTCCTCAATCAAAGGTACATACCATATAGGTGTTATGAGAAAAATCAAGCAGATGCAATTTTGGCTCATTTTCGAGAAAATTACATTTTAAATATTGCATTTTAAATATTGCGAACGGTTGGTCATCGAATCGGGTAAAAATTATAACCTTGCGGCTGATGGTGACGAGGACGTGGTTTGCGACTAGGTAGATGCAAAGACTTCGTTGAAGTCGAGAACGGAAGCGAGGGAGCTCCGCCGCACCGTGATTTGTCTTAGAAAAAAAAACGATTTCTTGAACGACCCGAACCCGACGGAAAAACAAGGACGATTGATTAGCGCCTGAGCAGTTCCAGTTGCTCGCATGCGCACGCCTTGAACCTTCAGGCAGATTCACATTATGACCTACAGCCCGATTCACAACCATTCGAGTTTCTATGTTGCGACGGAACATACTCCCCGGAAAGGCTGCGATATGAGCTAGATTACATTCAACGAATAGAGCAGAGTTAGATATAAAGATAGTTAACACGAAAACGTCTATTTACATTTAGCCTTTACGTAAGATCAGTCATTTGAACGATAACTAAAAATAAAATTTTAGAGGTGAAACGTCGATTGGTAGAGCTCTTTGATTTGTTTGAAAATTTTTCGCTAAGAACTAGAAGGATGAAGTTAGTTTCCTTTGGAGGGACTGCTTCGTTGATTAGAATAATTATTAGAATCAAAACAACGATTAGAACAAATTTAACGATGTAACACTAAAATACTTTATCATTAAAAAGAACGAGCTTAAATCGACACTAACTAATTCAGTTGACCGATGTCAATAGAAATCACGCAGTTGGCAATAAACATAGTCGAGTTATATTGCGTTTGTAATCGCCGCTGGCTGTCTTCACTGATACAACTCGAGCGATGTCGTCGTTCCCAGGAAACACCTCGAGGATCACACCCAGTGGCCATCTTGTACATCCCAAATTATTTTCCATTAGGATAAATATGGACAACGTTGATAGTCTGTTATCTGGAACGAAAATTAGATTTTTCTCAGGCCAGAAATTGAATGATCGACCTATCAATAGATGAGCAGGAGTAATAGCTGACGGGTCGTTGGGATCAGCTGAAAGAGCGTATAAAGGTATAGAATTTAAGATGGCTTCAATTTCGAATAAGAGAGTGTTCATTTGCTCATAAGTGAGTTTTTGATCTTTCAATGCGCGTTTCAAATGATGTTTGAAGCTCTTTACAGCTGCTTCCTAAATATCGCCAAAATGGGGAGATAGAGGTGGATTGAAAAGCCACTTTATTCACTTAGATAAAGCAAAGGATCCTATCTCTTTTTAAACTCTTTAGTTTCAAATAAATCATAAATCTCGCGAAGTTCTTTATTGTCCCCAACAAAATTGGTACCATTGTCCGAATAGATGTGTTCTGGTGTTCCCCTTCGTCCAATGAACCTACGCAAAGCTGCCAAAAAGCCTTCTGTTGAGAGATCGGTTGCAAGTTCGGTGTGGACCGCTTTGGACACCATGCAAATGAAAACACACCCATACGTTTTGAGAAAACTTCTATTGCGGTATTTCTTTTCTTTAATGAGAATCGGACCGAAAAAATCTACCCCTGTACGACTAAAAGCTGGAGCTTCTGTCTCCCTTGATTTAGGTGAAACAGCCATTTGACCCTGAATCATTCTAGGACGTTGTCGAATACATTCCACACAATTATGGACAATTTTCCTAACCTGATTTTTTCCGTTTAGAATCCAGAACCTTTCGCGGAGACTATATAAAGTTCTTTGATTACCAACATGCATGTTAATTTCATGACATTCTCGAACGATCATCTCAGTAATCGGATGCTTACTAGGTAAAAACAGAGGATGTTTTTGATTATAACTGATATCTGCTTTCTTCAACCTACCGCCTACATGAATGAGATCAGACGTATTAAAAAACGGATTTAATTCGTCTAATTTGGGATCAGACGTATTAAGAAACGTATTTAATTCGTCTAATTTGGTAGCCGTCCTATACGCGACGCTGACTTCTTCGGGAGTCGGTTCTCGGGCGGTGGCGAGAAGTTTGATTTGCTCCGAAAATCTCTCACGTTGGATCATTGCGATTAATCGACGTTCCGCATCAATAATCTCCTGACATGACAATGGATGATTTCTTTCAGATTTTAGGTTCTTCCAACGTAGAAAATAAGCGACAAGCCTTATGAGCCGTTGAAATGATGAAACGCGAGAATAGATGTAGTGGCACGCCCCTGTACTGAGCAAACCTTACCGTGCAAGTAAGAACATCGCGTTGAGAATCCCAAATGATTCCAAGAGTTTTCTGAATAGGATTTTCTTTGAACACGCAATCTAAGTTAAAAATTTTCCTTTCAATTTTGTGTAAAACGGAAGTATAATTAGATGCCCATTGTCTAATACAGAAGCCCCCACGGGCGACTAAATCGATCATTTCGTCACGAATATTTAAAATTTCTTGAATTGAATTCGCGCCAGACACTAGATCATCGACGTAAAAATCGCGTAAAAGAATATCACTAGCGCGTGGGTACTCCTTTCCTTCATCGCGAGCAAGCTGATGTAATGTGCGAATGGCAAGAAAAGGTGCATAGGCAGTTCCAAAAGTTACTGCGTTCAGTTGAAAAGTTCTTATCTAACCCAGATGTTACCACAAAATTTTCTAAAATTTCCTATCATCTTGATGAACTAGGACCTGCCTGTATATCTTTTCAATGTCAGCGGTAATGACATAAGTATGTGTCCGAAATCGAAGTGTTTGTTCAAAAATGGTATTCTGAATCGTGGGACCTACCAACAGAACTTCATTAAGTGAAATACCCGTCGAAGTTTTAGCTGGTGCGTCGAATACCACCCTGACCTTAGTAGTTTCACTAGATTTTTTAATGATAGCGTGATGCGGAAGATAACTATCACGGAAAGGAAGTCGAACGATGTACCTACCCGTCGCATCACGGTGAGTGTGATCTCAAAGATGTGATTTCAAAGATTCATGATCAAAATCTTCTATTGCCCAAAAGCGTTCAATAAGTTTGTCTAATTTTACCACATTGCAAGAGGCCCTTGCAGATGCTACGAGAACGGCAGACCCTCCTGCCACAATCCAACCCAAAGTAGTTTTTTGTAAGATGACTTGAGATTCCTGGTGTTGAAGCTTGATCTGACCGACAGATAATACTGATAAAGTTGTATCTGCTGCTATCAATAAATCGACTGGCTTAGGCACGTGGAATTCCGGATCTGCTGGTTGCAAGTTCCTAGGAATGTCAAATAAATCCAGAGGATAATTTTAAGGAATTCGCAAAATTTTCAGTAATTAAATTAACCGTGGAGCAAGAATCTAATAGTGCCAGAGCCATGAAACAATTCCCTCGGTTGTTTTCTACTTTTAAAACTGTTGTGGTCATTAATTGAGAATCCGACGGAAACGCTTTCGAAGCATAAGTGTGACGAGCTAGTCATGCTTGCGGATTTGAAGAGGTGGAAGTTTTTGTTTCCCCCCTACCCTGACAGTGTTCTGAATTGGATGTTTCATTTGTTTTCTCCAAAGGCAACAAAGTGTGATAATCTTGATCACACATCTTGCAACGTTTCCTATTCTTGCACGGAAGCGCGTGGGCGTACAAACAGTTTCGACACAGTTTGTGTGTCTTCATTACATTCAAGCGTTCTTGAAACTTGAGTTCGTTATAACTCGGGCATTTATAAAGATAATGCTCTTCATTGCATTTAATGCAATTGGAGCTTGACGAACTTGAAGCCGAAGTTACGAGTGAACGTGCTTCGACCCTTTTGAATTTACCAGAAAATTGATTGAGTTTCTCGCCCACCCGCATCCTAGCATTGTTGCGGCCACTCGAGACAACCCTCTCCAGTGATCCAAGTTTGAATACCGTAGCTTGAATAAATTTATAAAATTCATCTAAATTTGGAAGCTTGCTTCCCTCTAATTTATCTTGCCATCTAGCTAAAATTCCCTGTGGTAAACACCGTTCTAAAATTATGATTATGACTTGCACTCCAAAATCAACCTGCACTTCATCCAACATACTAAGATGTTGACGCGATTTACCCACAAGTGAAGAAAGTTCATCGGGATGTGCTTTTGAATATACCGGTAGATCCAAAAGACCGTCAAGAAGTTCGACTACGATCATACGTTTCTGATCGTATGCCTCGCACAGCGATTGCCAAGCTTTTCCGTAATTTTCTTCACTTGGCGGAAAAGAACTGATTTTATTCCAAGCTGATCCGGTGAGCACGTTTGCTAATTGAGTGTGTTTTACGTAATCACTAAGATCTGTCCGCGAATGAACAAGTGCCACGAAGCTATGTTTCCACGTAACCCATTTATCGTGACGTCCGTCAAAGGTCGGTTCCCTTATTTTCGGCAGCTTAGATTTGTCCTGTCGTTCAGTAATGGTTAAATTACTGCTGTTCAACGTTAAATTCGCAAGGGGGCCGCCGCTTGTATATTGGTGACTGTGGTAGCAACTTCGTAATAATTTCCTTCGATTTCTGAAAACGCATCGAGGCACGGGTGATCAGGTTGTAATGCGATTAACTCATCGTTATATTTGAAGTAGTCGATTTGAAGTGCACGATGCAATTTACGCGTATCTTCTGTTCCACAGAAAGTGCCATTTTTTAAATTATTAAATTGAATTATTCACGAAAATTGCGTTGTCTCGAGTAGTCGCAACGAGTTTAAATATCTCAAGTTTCTTTAGAAATAGGTAAACTTCGCACTACTCGAATTATGCGCGTGGAGCATCGAACACTGGTATTAACCCTAAACACTTTTATAAATTCAAGAGAAAAAAGAAAAACCAAGTACTTATCTTGCATTAATCCTCAGGATGCAGCAGCCACTGGATGGTGAGGAATCCTTTTTTGAGAGTGACGACGTGTTGAGAAGATTCTCGTTGATATTTGAGGTTATTCTTTTGTTTCGGGACACTAGCACGCTGCCGATGTTTCGATGCGGGTATACTCGTTCCGGAACCGGGCGCGCAATTTCTGTGTCCAACCACGCCGAGACCCGCGTGTGTGAGACGCGAACCGATCTTAGAAGTGAGGAAAATCAAACCTCACAGGAGGCACCATGTTTTGTTTCACTATTTTCCTTACCCTAAGTGGTTTAGCAAATTGTTTTCTCGTAATTTCCCTAGTTGATTTGAAGTTTCACTGATTAGTGTCGTTGAATAAATGAAAACTGATTTTAATAGGGAAAAAGCTTCAGCATAAAAAACCCTAATTTATTGAATTCGAAAATGAATTGTACATGAAGATCTATTTACAAAGCATGAATCGACAAAACGAACGAACCGGCTGCGTTGAAATCACACACACACATCTCGACGCGTCAGTTGGTACTTTTGTAGATTTCTTATTGCTCGATGAGCTTAAGAACGATTTGGCGACGAGGCCGTGGTTTGCGACTAGGCAGATGATAAGACTTCGTTAAAGTCGAGAACGGAAGCGAGGGAGCTCCGCCGCACCGTGATTTTTTTTAGAAAAAAAAAACGATTTCTTGAACGACCCGAACACGACGGAAAAACGAGGACGATTGATTAGCGCCTGAGCAGTTCCAAGTTGCTCGCGCATGCGCACACCTTGAACCTTCAGGCAGATTCACATTATGACCTAAGGCCCGATTCACAACCGTTCGAGTTTCTATGTTGCGACGAAACATCATCCTTTATCGACTTACGTTAATCTGGCTTCACTATGTCTGAAGGACAATATGGAAAATAACCTTAAATAATTATAAATTATAAAATTAAAAATATTAATCCAAAATATGCGTCCTGCAGACGGAGTGAAGTCGGAAAAATAATTAATTACACCAAATTCTCGCTTTCAGTCACCCCGTTCCTAGAAGCCTTCCTAGAACTGCTGGCTCACGCAGTTTCTCAGGTGTGTAGAGCGAGAACGGTTGCGACATTATATACATATAGTATATACAACCGACACTTGACTGAGGAAGATCGTCTATGTACGATCGAAATATTGTTTCCATCATACTGTGAGTCCTCACATTTGATTTTTAATAAATAAAATGAAACAGTGATCAACACCAATCCGCACTTCATTAAATCATCTGTTATTATCAACCCTGGTCAATATTAGAACATCTTAAAGAATTAAACAAATGGAGACAGGCAGTTTTAATTAAATATTTATCTATAATGAAGCAAGGAATCATACAGTTTTGCCCATAATAAATAACCTTGAAACTTATTATGCGAATTTGGCTTTCACAATTATGCAATATTATGTCATGAAGGTCCCTCGAAAACATTTTAAAAACACTTTAAAATATTTTTTTATTTCATCCACGAAAATTGCACATGCGCACTTGCTTTTTTGATCAATAAAAATCAGATGGTCAGAAACACATATACCATAAAAGCGCCGCAGAAGCTGGCCGATAACTAATCAAATTAGATCGGATACATACCACTTCAGCTGCTGAATGAGCCACTGTGCTGCAGAATGGTCTCGATGTCGGCAAAGTAGAAATTTGTTATTAGAACCGGCCCTGCCTATCTACTAAATTGGATGCCTTTTTAAAGATACTTTTCTCGCGTCCGTTTCAGAAAAAAAGAATGTCTTATACTAGGTTGTATCTATTCAGATAGATCATTATATACGAGCCAATCGACCCGACATCGTTTTATACGTGAGAAAAATGGAGGTAACTTCTACATTATAGAAATTGCCTGTTCTGTTAATAGAAATTTGCAGGCAACCCATGCAATAAAGATACATAAACACAGCGAGCTGAGACTTTAAGTAAAAACAATAAGGAGGAGGGTAAATCATACATCTATTCATACTATTTTGATTTTAGCTGCAAGTAATGCGCACGAAAGATGCACTGAACATCTCGAACATCCTGGTGTCAGTTTGGTAAGGTAACAGTCCAGGAAGCGATTTTACTGGATGCCCCTCGTATTTTGAGAAAATCCATAGGCCATCAGGGAGTAAGTAAAAAAATCGTTATGATCCAAAGCTAAGTTTGATTTGAATCAACATATTTGCAAGAAGTTTGATACATCGTTTTACAATTAAACATCTTTAACTGAAAATACAGTTGACATAGTCTGTGGCTGATAATAGAGAAAACCGGGTTCGTTCGAGAAAAAGTTGAATAAAAATAATAAAATACCTCAAGAGTATACAAATATGCGGGGCTTGGATCCATACTTCTAGGCCACCAGAGCCTAGCGACAGGAACTTTTAGTGTACCACGCATGGAATAAATAGGCTCCTTGATTGCTAAGGTATTCTCTTTATCTAAGAGTATTACTCTGCAAACTGGCACTTCTTTTTCTCGCAGACCAGCGGTTTTTATAATATATTTTACTACTCCCATATCTCCTATTAGACCAGTGCTTACGGTGATATCCTCAACGTAGACGCGAGGTTTTGTGTGTAGTAATACTGGTCTGAAAAAATGATAACTATACAAAATATATGAAGCCAAAGTATTCAAAGTTAATTGATATTTGCAAATAGCTATAAACTTGATGTCAACACGAAGCAACAAATAACACCAAAATATTTCTATAGAATAAGCAGGGTAAGCTACGATTGAATTCAACCGAACAGGTCTCATAAATCACTGTTTCCTTTTGGTATTTTTTCAGTGATGTCCATGATTATTTTGATACCACAGAACAAAAAATCGTTAGAGGGATTATTGAACAAACTTAATACAAAAATTTTACCGGGTTATTAGCTACTTTTTTGTAAAGACAACTGCAAGGTAGAGCTTTTTTCTAAAACTCAGTATTTCGGAATCGACAAAAATTACCTAGACATTAAAATGTTTGCACATCCGTGGCTTTGCACATCATATATACACTGTAGACAAAATAGTAACAATATAAGCTAAAACAGATGAATTTTCCTGCAAAATTAAATAAATACAATGTTCTATGTTACATTGATTCGAAGTTATAGCGGTTTTAAGAAAACCGATTTTCATAAAGTAGATGAAATTTCGGTTTAAATCTAAAAAATATAAAAGACTCGAAGAAAAACAAAAAGAAAACATTTATTACAGTTATACATCATCAGTGCATGAAGTTTAAAGTGATTGAACGCTATTCTATTTACAAAGAGCTCGTTGTTATCTTATTGAATAATCCAAATGATGTCTATACACTTTTAATTTTGTCCAAATACTATAAAGATCAGAATGTACTGACCATATTCCTTGTTCACTGTAAAATCCACGGCCAGTTTGCATTTCTGCACAAAAATGAAGTACTTGAAAGAAGATTGCATTAAATTTTAGTGTTACAGATATACCTAATTATAAGTAACTCTCTGTATGTTGAAATTACAACTTCGAAAGAGAAATCGACATGTTCACTGAAGCACACTTGTACAGTGTTCTTAAAAGACACTTGGCTAATAAATGTGAGAATACCGTATTGACTAAACTTAGCATAAGATGCATTTCCGGTGAATGAATCATCTTCAGAAACGTTTTATCTTCCCTAACGACAAGAATATTAGGATGAATACAATTCTTGTGCTTTTTTGCCTGAGCTTTCCCGGCTCCTGCTTCAAGCCCAACCACAAAATTCTAAAATATATGTCTATAGTTCAGTAAGAAGCGTGTTCTGTAAGTTCATCTTTTATTACGTAACACCAGATGCACAGAAAAAAGCTACTATACAACATGATAGCCAACATAATATTAGCCAGTTTTAAATTATTTGCAATTATTTCTTTGAAGTCATGTATTGTCCTCGAAGACCACAACTGAGACACGCTGTCATCGTTTTACTGAGAGCATTGTGCTAATGCGAGATTAAAAAATTTATTGACGCATGAATCTTTAAAGCTTTTAGCAGAAACTATCTGATTATACTTTTAGCGATGCCTATTGTTCATATGAACTTCAGAAACTTCTCGCTTCTCTTTTTAACATGATTGATTAAACCACTAAGGTCTAAGCAATAAGCCATTACTGTACGTGATGCAGAGATAGTATCACTTTTCAAATTAATGAAGTATAAGTTCTTGAAAACAAAATACTCATCTACTCAGTGACTTTTTGCTGACAACTTCTGTTTCAAGTCAGATTCAACATTTAAAAAAAAACTTTTTTAGCCACTTAGAAAGTTTCAGCATTTCCAATAATTTTTCTCCACCTGGGATAAAATCTATTTAAAAATTCTACAAAATCATCTCTGCAGGCAGAAGCGGTCGCTGAAATGAATCTCCGCTACATTTTGCACCAATAGTAATTTGAAGAGGCTCGGCATCTCGGGATTGAGTCCATGATAAGGGTTTAACTTTTTCCCTATTTTTCTCTTCTATTTTTCTTTCCAACGATGAAGAAACGATTTTTGCGCAAACATTAGATTCCAACTGAACAATACTTTTAGTAAGAGTATCCAAAATAGGTGTTAAATTAGATTTACGCTATATCCCTCTTTCAACTAATGAGAAACAGTGACTGCAGCAACACTCAACAGAAGAAGACCCCCAGTGAAATTTAAAAATATTTAACAATTAACGCGCAGTCATAAAAATGTCAAGTTTCGGAGCCAGTATTTAACATACACTGGAACCGCGTTGATATCCGCTTTCACTTATATCCTCTCGCGCTTATATCCCTGTCATAGGTCTCATGTATATCCGCTTGGCTTCTACCACCTCGCAGTACCACCCGGGTGAATTGGTGGGTGATATAAAAAATTATGCGGAGTTTCCTAGGGGACGTGGAGGGGCACCGTTGTATAAACAGCTTCGGGTGTGTGCCGGGTGTATGTTTACATTTAAATATTTGGCGAGAACTGTTTAAGAAAATATATTTGAGGTTATGCTACACAAAAGTTCACAAAAATTTTCCGGCACATATCACATAACTTTATATGTTTCGCACTCTGTAGCTTTACTGTCAACACAGCGTATACAGCATATTGCTTACTGACGAGTACTAAACTTTCCACTTCCCGCTAATTTCACTGTTAACTCGCTTCCACCAACCTATTTTCGGTGGGTAAGGTAGTCACACTTCGAGTGAACCCCACTCTTAACCCTTATGGTCTCTAATCGGTTCATCCGGGTTGAGCAGAACATTTACCTAGCGCCGTGAAACGGCTTCAAGTGCACCCAAATGCACTCGGGTGGTCGCCTGGAACGCATCCTTGAAGAGAATTGGTGGGATCCCCTCACGGAAGGATATAAGTGAATGTTTATGTTTGGACAGCGGTTATAAACGGTTTTGCCGTGTAAAACAACTGACCTTACATTCTTTTATTCGTTACATTCGTTAGCCCTTGTTTGAGAGGAAAGTTGTTTAAAACAGTACCGGAGAGAATAATGGGTAGGGTTTTCCTTGCAAAGTAGTCAATTTGCTAAATACATAAAGAGTTGCTACTCAATCTATTAATTTTCTTTAGCGATTCAGTATCAGAAAGGAATAATAATTTTGTATTTTGTTATACGAGGTGTGGTGAAAAAATAAGGTGACTTTATGGTTTTCTCAAAAAATATTCATTTATTCCTCAATATTTATGTTGTTCCCTTCAAAGTAATCCCCCTCAGATATAATACACTTGTGCCAACGCTTTTGCCAATCATCGAAGTACTTCTGATAATCATTTTGTGGTATAGCCTTGAGTTATTTCAGCGATGCAAGTTTCATCTCCTCAATCGTTGAAAATAGATGTCCTTTCATAGGTCTCTTCAGTTTTGGGAAAAGAAAAAAGTCACTGGAGGCCAAATCCGGTGAATATGGAGGCTAAGGCATGACTGTGGTGCTGTTTTTGGTCAGAAAATCTTTCACAAGCAACGATGAATGAGTAGGTGCATTATCGTGATGCAAAAGCCACGAATTGTTTTTCCAAAGTTCCGGACGTTTTTTGCGTGTCGCCTCTCACAAACGGCGCATAACTTGAAGGTAATACTCCTTATTGACCGTACGATCTTGTGGTAAGAATTCCTGATGCACTACGTCATGGTAATCAAAGAAGACAGTCAGCAAATCCTTGACATTTGACCGAACTTGACGTGCTTTTTTCGGTTTTGGAGACTCAGGATGCTTCCACTGAGACGATTGGGCTTTAGTTTCTACGTCATAACCATATACCCACGATTCATCGCCAGTTATAATCCTTTTGAGAAAATCAGGATCATTATTAACTTCATTCAACATCTCCTGAGCGATGGTCATGCGATGGATCTTTTGATCAAAATTAAGCAGTTTTGGAACAAATTTCGCTGACACACGTCTCATGCCCAAAACGTCCGAAAACATAGCATGGCATGAGTCAACCGATATGCCAACATCTTCAGCAACTTCTCTGATAGTAATTCGGCGATTTTTTAACAACATTTCTACCACTGCTTGAACGTTTTCATCTGTTGTTGACGTGCTGGGACGTTCAGGGCGAGGTTCGTATTCGACATCCTCTCGGCCTTCTTGGAACAGGTTGTACCATTAACAGACATTTTTCTTACTCAGCGTAGACTCACCGTATGCAACTGTCAACATTTCAAGAGCTTTAGAGCACTGGATTCCATTTTTCACACAAAAATTTAATGCAAACTCTTTGCTCCATTTTTTTCGAAAGAAGAAAATCGCCGAGCACACCAAACCCTTCTAACCTTTTACGCCTCTGCCAGAAAAACAACACGAGCTATATAGTCAAAACTGTGAAAATATGATCGTGACGAGTGTACCAATACAACAAAACAAAAAATTTAAAACTTGAATGTACGTAGCCCGCGAAAATTGAAAAGTCACCTTACTTTTTGAACACACATCGTATATTATTCTTGATCATGTATAACATAGAAAAACTATTTTGAAGCGATTTTTATCGTGCATTCCTGCTTTATGAATATTTTCTGATAATGATCAGGCCCTGACGCGTCAAAGTTTGTAATTAATAAGTAACTTCTCAATCCCTACCGCGGTGCCACATTTGGCTTAGCACAGGCAGTGGTAATTAATATTTTTACAATAATTTTATTGAGATAAATATTATCAGAATATTATATCAATACGATCATTTTAAACATCGAAAGTATTATGTCTATATAAATAGTATAATAAATTCTCAGAAGGAAAAACTTGTTTGCAAGGGGGACGAAATTTCTAACATAAACAATAACTGTAAAGGAATGAAACTATTACTTTATAAGAACTTAATAGAGTCATCATTAAAATATGCAACTATAAATTACAGCAAAAGACAGGCGCTAACAGACATAAAGCAAACATCACTAAAGAGGCTTTTGCCTGTATTGCGACGAATGTGGCACCTCGGCAAGGATTGAAAAGGTTCATTAATTTATTATTATGCGGGTAACTCTTTACAAAAAGTGAATTAGGAACGCAATAGTTTAAGAATATCTACTGTTTAATGATTTTTTATGAAATTAAGTGTTTCACAAATCACTATAGCTTCCGACTTATGTACGATAAAACATTTCACTTTTTATATTCTCATTAGAGAAGGTAATAGATTTTTGTAAAATTGTACCCCCCCCCCCGCGCTTGTCAAATTTCCACATTTTGAGACCCCTTCTATAAAAAACAGGTTTTTATAAAAGTGTCTGAATGTATATATTTGAATGTATGTCTGTAGATTTTTATTTTGTAAGCACGATAAATTTCGAAAGAATTGACAGGTTGGATCAGCCTTTTGTATAATTTTTTAGCATCCTAAACTAAAGATGAAGTTCGGTAGCCAGCAATTTTAGTTAAATATTCAAAAAGAAATTTCATTTTGAAAATTTTCAAGGCTACTTTTTTCAAGATTTAAAAATTTTGTGTACGGATATTCGTAGTATTCAAAAACAAGAACAATTTATCTCAATAATTTTTTTGTAATTATCGGTAATTTTAGAGGAAGAGAAACGTTGAACTTTAAACACCCTAAAAAATTTTCGTCACATCCTTTTGAACACAAAAATAATGAAAAATTCTATTCATGATAAGAAAAAAAAAAAATAAGACAAAAGTTGTTTAACTAAAAAAATCTATAAATTTGCTATATTTCTTATAAAAATATATAAAAAATAAAAGAACTCACCTTTGGAAAAAGGGCACAAAATAAAGAAATTAAATTTATGAAAAAATGACGCAAGTGGCAATAAAATATTTGATAACAATTTTGTTCTAATAGGATGCGACTTGTTTCAATTATAGAAATAAGACAATTAATATATTTTAAACTCAATTCCAATGCATACTATTTATTGTAATGATAGTAGCTTTCACAATAAGTGGGATACAGTCTCGATTATCAACGAGCATGGCAAATCATGCGAGTTGGTAATGACGAATCCCGTTCGTTGCACACGATGCACGACATACGTGATGATAACGTGTTCTTTAAAGCCAAAAGAGCTTTAAAAAAAGAGAATTCACAATCACGCTCCAACTTACGAGCGAAGCGAGCTGCTGGTCAGCACGTGATGAAAATGAGCCTGCGAAGCGTGCTGATTTTTGTTAGATTTGCAAAAAATTTCATTTGTTTTAAATCATACTGTTACTATTTTTGTCTACATTGCGCAGGGAATTAGATTTTTCACAAACATTAAAAATAATTTTGTTCAGTCTATTTTGTCTGCAAAAATAATTTCTGGAGAACATCTATTTCTTTTACTTTTGCAGGAAATGAAATAGACTTTAATTTTTTTGGAGTGGAATGCACTACAATGGAGAAATATTCAATAAACTAATGAAAAGTGAATATTCATGCACGGGGATTTAAGTCTAGTTTTTTTGTCGTTTCCAAAATACTGAGTTTTAGCTAAAACTGTTCTTTTTGCAGTTTTATAAAAATATACATAATAAACTGAAAATAAAAATGTTAAATTAAGTTTCTTTGATGAATTCAATCGTAACTTAAAGTTTAAGAGGTCCTGAACAGAACTTAGTGAATAATTTTTGTTTGATAAATTTCTATCAATAAAGTACCGCAAAGTTATATTAAGCGATGTTAAATAACTTTAATCAAAAGTAATAAGAAAATATTAAAAAATTATATTCGTCACCTATGTATTCCGGCATAATTGAAGAAATCAAAAGTGTAGCTTTGTATATGCACGGTTCCATTATCTGATGAAGTATCAACAATTTTTCCTTGAGGAACGCTAGTCTGAAGAAGGGTGTTATCAACAGCTACAGTAATTCTGTTTTTACCTCCGTAATTCAGGTGAGAGGTGATTTCAGCCTCAAATGGTAAATGTCCCATCTCGTGGTTGGTTAACAACCCACCGTTAAGCCACTAGAACATTATTCCAATTGTATAGATTGATTGGAAACTTAATTTCAATTTTTTTAAATACATGCAACAGAATACAGAAAGGTCAATAAGGGCTGTTTTTGGAGCACATAACCAGAAAATAATTTTTTTTTATAAAAATAAAGACTGAAAAATAATTAAATTAGTTTACTAAGAATTTGTCAACTCTAGAGAAATTTTGTATGCATGAATGATCCATATTAAACGATTCATGATTTTTTTAAATGGTTCTTGTTTAAAAAATTGTATTTTACATGAACAAATTGCAGAAAAATTAATTTAAAGAATTTCGAGTATTAAGAGAAAAAATATTTTATGATTCAGGGCCCAGAAACGTTTCTTACTGAGATTCTCCTTTTTCAATAGGTTTTTACCGGTAGATTGCAAATGCAGAAACCAAAATGTTGCATCATGACAAATTTTTTTAAACACTCTTTCATAAAAATATTTTTAAAAGAACACATTTTTGGCTACACATATTTGCAACAATGTAGGGAAAGAATTAGACTTGATACAACTTCTTTCATGCGGATATACCATGTCTAGACTTCTATATAACAATATATGTACAACATCTGAACATTTATTTTGCTTTATATTGACGGATATAATCCTTAGATTGTTTAAAAAATGACCAAAAATGGAAAAAAGAAAATTGAAATAT
>NC_046657.1:91402789-91433322 GCF_010883055.1 Belonocnema kinseyi | reverse complement strand
TTTTTGAATAGGCTTTTTTTAAACATGACGTGATGCAACATTTTCATTTCCGGAGTCGTAATCTACGGGAAAAAACCTATTGAAATAACCTACTTATCCTTTTGAAGCAAAATTCTTGATGTACCGTGTTATGTAGAGAAATGAGTTACCTAAATTAGAATTTGTATGTATATTTGAATCTTTTTGAATTTTCTGTTAGCACATTTATTCTCAAGCGGAATCCCCGCTTTTATTCGCAAAAGGTTCAATTATTTCTAATCAAAATAAGAAATGAAATAATTGTTGAAAAATTCAAAAAAACATACATCGCTGTATGCTTGGAGATATAATTTTTTTACATGCAATAAGTTGTATGCAATTATAAAAAAGTGGATTTTAAAGTATATATAAAATTTGTTGAATTATCTCTAAAAATTTGGCAACATTAAATATTGCAGTATTTAAATACTTTTAACATTTAAGGACTTTCATAATTTTTTTTGCGAAAAAGATATTGCCGTATGTATGATGGTTATATATTCTTGTGGATTTATTGTACTGATGCGAAACAATTCTATGAATAAAAATTAAATTTCGCTCGACAAGGCTAGTTCGACGCTGAGTCCCACTGGTTGATTCACTGTCAACAATAGTTATCAGCTGGCCGATCCAACGTCAAGAATTATGGAAGTTGTTTGGAGAACTCCGACGAGTAAATTTTAGCACATTGCTGATGTTGCTATGTTTCCAATTTGAAATTTATCTTTTATTTTTAGGACCAAAAAAATGAAAATCATTTTACACAAAAATTTCATGAACGAACTTAGTCACTTGATCTCGACTTTATCGACGTTCAAAGTTTCTTTTTTTCTCCGCTAGAAATAGCTGAAAATTCCCAAAAAAGAATGATAGGTTACGTGTGTGTAGATTCTTATTTGTTGATTTGCAACGAATGTGCAAATTTTATGGCTTATATTAATTTTTGTCAAGGTTTAGATGATACAGTAGAAAATTGGTGTCAGTGCTCAATATGAGTGAATCAAAAAATCTAAAAAGTATCAAACCAAAAATGATCTGCAAAGTGCTATAACTCGAATGGTAATAACGATGTGGTTCAAAATTCATCTATTTTTTTTAAATTTCGTTTTTTTTTGGAAGGAATTAGTCGTTTTGTTGTTAAATTAATTTTTTTGGTTGAAAATTTCACTATTTTCGTGCAGAGTCCATTGTTTTTATTTATTCAAAATTAATTTTTTGAAACAGAAATTTAACTGTCTCATTATTTGTTCCAAACTATTCTTTATTACTTAACAATTAATTTCTTTCGTTGAAAAATATATTTTTTATCCGAAATTTTGACTAGTCCATTTTTGGCTGAATGCTTATTATTTTATCTTAAAATTTGTTTCTAAAGATAGAAAATTTGTTGTTGTTGTTGAAAAATTACCTTGTTAGTTGAAAATTAATCTTCTTTGGTGGTGAATTATTCTTCTTTTTTGAAAATTCATCTTTTTTGGGTTAAAAATTAATTTTTCAACTGCAGAATAAAGTTGAAATTAAAACTTTAAATTAACAAATGTATTTTTAAAAGTCATTTCTTAGGCTGAAAATTTAACTATTTTGTCGCAAATCCGCTTATTAGTTGTTAAAAATCAATTGTTTACTATATATGTATGTATTTAATCTCTCACTTTTACGGGTTTGAGGGTCTCCGCTCGCTGTACATATATTTACAATTCCTGTGCACTCCCTGTCCACTACCATCCAAGATCCATCTCACACACTCCTCTTCATCCATCCAATATCTGCATGCTCTCACTCCTTCTCCCATTCTGAACCGTACAACCCTACTCCATTTGTCTTCCTTTTTTATTTTTTGCAGATATTCTGGTTCCGTCAACCCTTTGACCATCATATACCATCTATTGTACTTCGAATCTATAATCTTTGTCCATCTCTCTTCTCCTTTTTTAACCAATAGCTCTAACTCTATGTCCTGCCACACCGTACCCCCTTTTAGAATATTACTCACCCTTCTCATTTTTCTCCTTTCTTCCTCCCATTTTGAATTTCCCAGATTACCTCTCGCTTCATTGTTCCGAATTTCGCCGAAACATGCTTGTGCAGTTCTACTTCCCTCTCCCCTTTTTAGCTTCTCTTCAAACCTCCAGGCTCTCTTAATTTGTCTAGTAACCATATTTTCTCTTCCTAACTCTTCTTTTAACATATATCCATGGCAACTCCAGCTAACCCCCATTAACCACCTCAGAAATAGCTCATACATGCTCTCTACTTTCCTTTTTTCCTTCCATCCCCAGATCTCTACACCATAACACAACACCGCCCACAAAATCAATTGTTTACTAAAAATGAAGATATGCAATACTAAATTTGAAATATTTTAGACCCAGAAATCTTGTCTCCTATATCTATTTACATTAAGTAAATTATATTTTCCTTTTCGCAGTGAGTATAATGATTCTAAGATAACTCGCCATTTCAAAACCATAATACGTTTGAGGAGCAGCTAGATCGTCATTCGTGAAGTTGGGTGAGTTCGGGCTCCTGCTTGTGCATTTTCGGCTCTACACGAGGCAAGCCTACGCAACATGTTTCCTAGCCGGCTCCCCGGCACGCTACGTTTGAATGTGTCGCTCCCAAATGGGTGAGTGGTGGGGGCCGAAAAATCCACTGATATATATATATATATATATATATATATATATCCTGGATACGAGATAGCCGTGTATCAGCCAAAGGGAGTTTGAGGCAAATTGAAAGAGGGTTTTGACATTTAGCTCCCTCCATGGCCATCCAGAGAAGTAAGTGAAATGAGCGCGAAATTCGAAATGTGTAGTTTATGAGAAACAAAAGAAGGGGCATATTTTATTAAAATATTCATTAGAAGAATATAAAGGAAATAAAAAAATAAGTATACTTTTTTACCATCTGTACAGTATATACGTATAGTGTATAAGAATAAATGACATTTATAAAAAAAATGCTTGAAGAAAAGGAATCAAATGAATGGAAATAATTCTGGTGGGACTATTATTTCGTTAAACATATAACACTTTCAAACAAATCATTTTTAATGGTTGAAAATTCTTCTCAGGCGGTAGAATGTTAACCTTCTTGATGACTAATTATTCTTTTTTATTTGAAATTAATTTCTTCGCTTATACATACATAATAAAATGAAATAAAATTCACACGAATATTGAAGTAATTTTATTAGTTTGGTTACAATTTGCAAAAATCATACGGATATATTGAACCTTTGGCGTAATACAAAAATGTATATATAATTTCTGAGCATTATGTTGCAAGTCCATCATTATAACATATTGGATTAAATTGGCTTTTATAGAAAATTAATTAATGGTTTAGAATGTTTTTTTCCCTGCTGAAATTTCAACTAAATTTTGTACTTGTTATTGAAAGTTAAATACTTTTCATTCTAATTTTTATTTTCCCTTTCAAAATTTATCTCTTCTTAGTGTAAATTTCATGTTTGTTCGATTAAAATGCAAATTACTGGTTTAAAAGTGAACAATTTTATTAAGAACATATTGTTGCATTAAAATTGCATTTTAATCCAACAAAAATGAAATTTTTACTAAAAAGAGATGAATTTTGAAACGTAAAATAAAAATTAGAATACAAAGTAGTTAAATTTCAATTAAAAAAAAAAACATTTCAATTAAACTTTCAGCAGGGAAATATAAATTTTCAACCATTCGTGAATTTTCTATAAAAGCCTGAAAGTTTTAAACGAACAGGATAAGTTATTAATAAAATTGTTCACTTGTGAACCAGTAAATTTCATTTAAATCCAACAAACATGAAATTTTTACTAAGAAGAGATGAATTTTGAAAGGGAAAATAAAAATTAGAATAAAAAGTATTTAACGTTCAATAACAAATACAAAATTCAGTTGAAATTTCAGCAGGAAAAAAAAAACATTCTGAACCATTAATCAATTTTCTATAAAAGCCTGCAAGTTTTAAACGAAAAGGATAAGTTCTTAATAAAATTGCTCATTTTTGAACCAGTTAATTGCATTTTAATCCAATATGTTATAACGATGGACTTGAAACATAATGCTCAGAAATTATATATACATTTTTGTATTACGACAAAGGTTCAATATATCCGTACGGTTTTTGCAAATTGTAACCGAACTAATAAAATTACTTCAATATTCGTGTAAATTTTATTTAATTTTATTATGTATGTATAACCGAAGAAATGAATTTGAAATAAAAATATTTTTCAAAAAAGTGAAGGTGCTTCCTGAAGTGAATTTCAACGAGGAATTTAATAGTGACCTTCATTTTGACCTTGAAGATGACCTTCATGGCTTTTTGAACGTCAACTTTCTTTTTTTAAATGGAAACCCCCTTTTTACATCTGCAATCGATAGAGCGGAAAATTCTACGTTCAGGTACGTACCCAAGTCATAGGTCAATTGTAACTTTTAAGGTCATTTAGAAGTTATTTTTAATTAAGAAAGATTTCCAAGAGGCCAGTGCAATTCCTGAAGTAAATTTCAACTAAAAATTCATTTGTGAGCTCTGTATTGATCTTGGTGATGATCTTCAAGGGTTTTTCAAGGTTTTTTCCAAGCAGTTTACGTTTACGTTTAGCATTACCCAGGAACAACGACGTGGACGTAGTAAATTCTGTTCCCTTTGGGGTGCTTGATTAGCATGAGTCTCCTTGCCTCTTCAGCTTCAGTGAAGATGTTCGAACTGAAAACCTTGAGCTTCTTGACAAAAAGCTATGCGATTGTAAAAATAAGTTACAGCTTTACGAATCATCTCCCTATCAATCAAAGTAGCCTGTTGCGGAATCCAATTCTGCCATTCGTCTAAGCTTTGCGGTTGCGTTGAGTATACTTTGCTCTTTAAATAACCCCAAAGAAAATAGTCGAGAGGCGTCAGATCAGGAGATCTAGCAGGCCATTCGATTTCACCCCTTCTTCCAACCCACCTTTGAGGGAACTGAGTATCAAAATATGCTCGAACCTCCCTACCGTAATGAGCCACTGCTACCTCCTGCTGGAACCAAATATTTTGAAAATCATCGCCTGTAATCTCCCTTGTTCTTGGTACAATTTGGTTTCTGAGAAGCTCTTCATATGCAGGAGCACTGAGATTACCATCGACGAAGAAAGGGCCTATCAATGTATCATTCAAGGTACCTGCCCAAACATTAATCTTTTGTAGATATTGTGTGTGACTTTTCTACATCCAATCAGGATTTCTGTGGGACCAATATCTACAATTTTGCCTGTTAACTTCACCTTTTAAAGTGAAAGTAGATTCATCTGAAAATACTGTATCGTACAAGAAAAGGGGATCTCTATCAATTCTGTCCATCATAATTTCACAAAATTCAACCCGACGATCAGGATCGTCCTCATTGAGCTCTTGTACCAGATGAACTTTGTAATAATGGAAATTAATGCTTTTTAAAATATTTCGCACTAACTCAGGAGCAACGTCACGCTCATCACTAACTCGACGGAAACTAAGGTGTGAGTTTTCAACAAATGCTTGGGCTATGTCCATCTGCATCTTTTCAGATCCTGCAGATTTTGGCCGACCAGTTTTCTGAAGGTCCTTGATGGATCCATGATTCATAAAGCGCCTTACAGTTCTTTCAATTGTGGATTTTGAGACAGGATTTAACCCTTCTCCATTACGAAAAGTGCGATTAAAAAGCAAACCAAGTTGATCATAAGATCAAACTCGATCTCCCCAACCACGCATCATTAACACAGATACCCTCTCTTGTTCCGAAAGTTTAGCTTGCACCATAATAATCTTTTAGCGAAAGGTAGTAAGTATGTACTCGTAATACGTAAATTTAGTTTCGATTCGCAATATTCCTATGAAAAAACGGTATAGGACTTATGGTATCACCTTAGGTATTGACTTAGGTATCGAAAAACGGTATAGGACTGTATAACTCTTCGGGGAGGAACAGAATTCTCACCAGAACACCTGAAACTTGTAATGAAAAATTTCTTTATGATTTTAAAATATTCAAAACGCTGTAACCAAGATGAATACAGAGCTCACCATTGAATTCCTCGTTGAAATTTACTTCAGGAATTACACTGACCTCTTGGAAAACTTTATTAATTTCAAATAACCTCTAACTGACCTTGAACGGTACAATTGACCTATGACTTGGGTACGTACCTGAACGTAGAATTTTCCACTCTATCGATTGCAGATGTAAAAAACAGGAGTTTCCATTTAAAAAAACAAATTTGACCTTCAAAAAGTCATGAAGGACTTTTTAGACACCCTGTATATATCAGTGGAAAAATCCCACGTTCTAGAGACAATACCAGTGCCATCTTCACGGCTCTCTCCTACACTGCGGGTCTGCACCTCCAGCTGCACGCGCAAATGTATCGTGCTTCTCTCGCCATGAACATACTACGTCTGTAGGTGTATGAGATCATGGGTGCGTGCATGCTGCAGGAAGGCATACGGTCCTGTCGCATATTCGATAAGTTTCGGACCGATTTATATCAAAGTTTTAATATCTAGTTTACATAGTAATTAATATCTCAATACATCTATTAGTTGCCTAAAAATTAACTAATCGTCATCTGCAAGAGAATTTTTGCATTAAAAAAATTTTTTTGTTTAAAGAATCACCCTCTGCGAGTCGCGTTTAACAAATTTTTTATATAAACAGGATTACTATCTTACAGTGAAAGTAAAAACAAAGGATAGAATGATCAAGAGCAGATCGGAGGCTTTTCCCTACTTTTTGCATCTAGGGAGAAAATGGTAGAAGCTCGAAAAATTTAGTCATCAAATTTAGATTAAGAGCGCAAAGCAGCAGAGAATATATAATTTTTCTTATTTTTTGCTTTATAAGTATGTATAACATGCGCAAGACCTTCAATTTCCCTATATTGATCCAAGCTAGGGGAAACGGTAAACACACTGGGGAATTTTCGTGTATGAATTTGGTATTTACGTGTCCCAACATATAAGAATATGATACCAGTACGTTTATTCTTCCGTTTAATGGTATTATAAAAATAATATCCAGAATATCGCTGGGTTTGCCCCTATTTTCTGCATCTAGGGGTAAACTGATACGTGTAGAAAAAATTCAAAAGCCAGATTTGGAATCAGCAGCTTAAAATCCATGAGAATAACCTAGTCACTTCTTTCGTGCTGACAAACTGTTTCTATGGCCTGTTTGACTAGAAAATCCCCTCGCTTTCCCCTATTTTTTGCATCTAGGGGAAAACTGAGCCTAGTCAGTTGTCTTGTACAGACAAATTTTTTGTATGGCTTGTGTGACTAGAGAATCCCTAGGTTTTTCCTTACTTTTTGCATCTAGGGAAAAACTGAGATGAGTAGGACCAATACTGAAACCATATTCGGATTCAGCGGCTCAAAATCCATTAAGGTAGCCTAGTCACTTGTCTCGTGCAAACAATTTTTTTTCTGGGCCAGTGTTATTATTTCTTTTTTCTTTAAAATATACATTATAAGATTTAATTGTTAATCTGAAGTCACATAACTAATGGTTTAAAATTATATCGTAAATAAATCTTTCGGAATTGGAGGTCAGTCGTGAAGTAAAATATAAGATTTCTTGTATGCAGACTACAAATTTCACACTACAAATTGCTGCAAAACGTTAACTCAAATAAATTATAAGCATAATTTTTATTTGAAGCATTAGAATGCGCTCCATAGGCTTAACATTTTTCAAAATGTAGGATTCTGTTAAAAAATATCACATTTTTTAGATTTAATTGATTACACAAGTATAGGCGTTCCACTTACATAGCCCCTTTTACGGAGTAGTTCAGCATGGTTTCGCAGACTTTGTTGCAAAAAGTGCGATAGCTCCGGGTTTCTCGCACCACAGAGCATGCAGCCGTGCCATGTAACCCCGTTCACACGCCACACTCGCATCGTAGCACTCTAGCAAGTCGTGATTCAGTTGCTCCGTCCACCCAAAGGTCGCGAGATCCCGCCGATCCATCGCATTGAATCCATTTTCATTGGCTCCCCCAGCTCTAGATTGGTCGGCATTGTTGGCCGACCCATTGTCGGGAGCACTGCGCGTTCTGTTGTTTCGAACCGCATTTACTACAACTATGTTTGGTGTTGTCATTGTTGTTCCCACGAGAAGCTAGGGAAAGGGGTCCGCCCATCCATGTAGAGCCCCGCATGCAAGGATAAGGCTGCGTACTCTGAGAGGTAGCCCGGTATCCCAGAGTCACCGTTCTAGACACCTCACTTAGGTGCCATTCAGCTTTCGGCAAGGTTTTCACACCTCCGCTTGGGGGCTAATTCCTTCAGGACCACCCCTGGACAATTGTCTGCGACTGCCTATTTATTTTTGTAACCATATTCAGCAGAAATCCTTGGTACAGGGACCCTCTATCCGCAACCCGAGGACGCGTTTGGTGGCTTTGTCATAGGCCCTTCGGTTTGATTCTAGAGGAATCAAAACCGAACCGAATGGCTGTCCGGCGGGGAATCGAACCCCGGTCTCCCGCGTGACAGGCGGGGATACTTACCACTATACTAATAATTTAGATACGTTTTAAATTTTATATATATATATATATATCATTTTATATCCTAACAATTTTTCATTATAAATAATATATATATTTTTTTTTTCTTGACGATGGTATGATTGTCATTTCTTTTGTGAAAGGTCTCGAGAGCGGATAGTAATTTTTTTTGGTAAGCTTAGGAAAAAAAAATTTTATCTGTTTCCTTCTGTATTAATAGTGTTGTATTTCTTATTCCCTTTTTATGTTTAGTTTCTTGTATTTATTTGTTTCATTTTGTTGTTTTGGTGAGAGTAGATTATGTCTCAATTGCAATCAATTGATTCGCAATGAGATAGAGGAGCTCCAACGTGACCCGAGCTGCTTAAGACTGAATGTTCTTACACAAACAGACAGGCAAACGTGCATGTTCTGTAATGCTGATGTTAATACTCCAAGGCTTTCAATTGAATGTAGAGTTAACGCTTTTATTGTCATGGACATTTTCATTCCAGAAGAAACAAGAGCATGCTTAAATCATTTGGATGAACATGGTTTCATCTTAGGCCCCTTGCTTCCTGGACTACAAGCGATTAATAGACCGTATAGGATTGCGGGACAGTAGTTACTTCTGTTTTTGCAGCAACTTCGTATTGAAGCAAATGTTCATGCGGTCGCGGGGTTTAATTATGAACTTTATAATCTACAACCAGAAATTCCCAAAGCGATTGCTATCATCGATGGAACTTATGCTTACATGCAGAAGAGCAGTAACTTTCGCGTACTTTGACAGTCATTTTGCAAACATAAATGACATCACTTGGTAAAACCTGCTCTCATTGTTGCACCAGACGGATAAATACTTGAAATACAAGGACCATATTTTTCTGACTCGCGCAACAATGACGCACAAATGCTCATTAACGAATTTGAAAGAGATGTGGAAGGTATGAGAGAATTTTTCGACATTGGTGATATTTTATAGAGGACCGTGGATATGGAGATGCCCAACCACTTTTAGAACGCTTAGGAATTGTGTCCAAGATACCACCATTTCTCCAACAAGGACAGAGTCAATTGGTAACGGAAGAAGCAAACGAAGCTCGGCTAATAACGGAATCTAGATGGATAGTGGAATCCAGAAATGGCCACATAAAGTCCATTTTCAAGTTCTTCGAGAAAACCATTCCGATGGCTCATGTACACAATCTAAGGGACTTCTTTCATATTGCTGGTGCTATAATTAATCGATACCATCCTATTATCGAGATGCAAGGCGCTACAGCAGAGATTGCAAGAGAATATATAGCGAGAGCTCGTGAGCCAAATATTGTGCAAGCGCGCGTAGAAGTGGACAATATGCGCTATGGAAATGAAAATTGGAATCGCCTGCATTAAATTCAAGTACCACAATTTCCTCGCCTTACATTGGAAGAAATACGCGACATAATAATTGGCGGGTATCAAGTTGAACTTGCCCCATCTTAAGTTCAAGGCAAGCTGCAACGAGAAGAAGATGAGGAGTTTCAACTAGATACGCGACTTAATGATCTTGATTTGATCAGAGTACGAGTATTTTCTCGTTTCCGAAATGCGTCAAGGTACCAGCTGTGGATAACGTTCAATGAGATCGATGACATAGGACCAGACAATAACGAAACGCTTCTCGGTTATTACTGCACATGTAAGTCAGGGGCCAGAACTCTTAGCACTTGCGCACATATTGCAAGCGTTTTATGGTTCCTGGGTTATGCACGTCACCAGCAACACGGAAAGTATCCTCAAACTTCCTTGCTAGAAAGGATTCTAGACGCTGCTAATAGAGGTGAACAAGCGAACCCGAATCAAGAGCTAGAAAAAGTTTATTATTTCGCAAAAAGTACTGGGATTGGTTTTATTCGTTGATCATTGGTGTTTAGCGTTCGGCCCTCTTGCGAAGGTTACACTGTTATTATCGGCATGTGCGCACTAGTTACTAATGTTACTTTGGGTACCATTGCTGCCTTTAAAGAAGTGATTAATTAGTCAAGTTAAAATCTTGGGCGCTTAGCATTTGATCGTTTTGAGAAGCGCGCTATATGGGTCAACGGTGTAGGCGAAACCTTAAAAATTACAAAGTTTCAGCTAAATCCATCGAAAGCCATTTTCCCATACATTTAGTGTGGGGTCCTTTACCCTTTAATAAAATAACCTCAAATTGGCGGATATCGCATCTAGGAAATCTATAATATCACATAACTTTAATTCATCATTTATTTTCAAACATTGATGTTTATTTTTGCTTACAGAATAGTCCTTTGGAATCTCAAAATCATCAAAAAATTGCAGTTCCAGTGCCAGAAGAAAACGATAGGAAAGAGGATGAAAATGCAAAAAAAAACAAGTTCTAGAACAGCGGAACAATCAGAAGATCAGCGGCGTGACAACATTCGTTCCGATTCGACAAGCGCATCAAATCTCAAACTTCCACTTGATACATTTTCGGCAAGTTGTAACGAATTTTTTTCTAAGTATTGCTTCCTACATTTTTTACATGTGTAATATAATTTATCTTGTTTTCGGGTATTCAATTCAGTGAGAGAAATATTAAGAAATAATCCGCAAGGATTACCTCTTATTTGTTTAGCTGAAAAAGTGTGCATGCATCCGAATAAACGATGCAGTTTTGTTAGGATTCTTGTGGGTGAACTTGTAGAACATCGGAAAACTTAGTATGTCTTGCAACTTATTTTTCGTTATTTAGTTTAAAAGTACTCCAAAAATAATCTTTATATTATTACTTTGTTACAGTTATTCACCAAATGAAGCAAAAACAGCACTGGCAGCTGCGATTATTCGAGATTTCCCAAAATTGGCGAATTTGAAGAACCCGGACTTGCATGGTTATGTATGTATGGCATTTCGCATTTTAATACATTTACTGGTTTATAATTAATTAAATGCAATGTTTATTGTATGTAGGAGCATTATTTTAACCCTAAGACAAGATCTGGATTTACAGAACATCGTCTATGGAATGTTCGCCGAAACTTGAATCCTTCTGAAAAAAGTACAAGGTATGTATTGGATAATCATAGCTTTCCTGACTTGTTTCAAAGTCATTGGAAGAAAATATATGTATTTATTAATCTGCAAACTCTCCTAATCTATTAAAATAATTCTGAATTATTTATTCCTTGCATGAATTATAGAAAAATAAAAGATCTACGAATAGAGATCCAGGAATTGAGGAAAATTCTCTGCAGGAAATGTCGGACAATTGTTTTGCCACTTTACTTTCCGTACAGGATCTGAGAGAAAAGGTTTTTTTTATAACAAATGTCGTCTCAAGCTTAACATTTATTTCGTATTTACGACTGCATACTTTTATATTATTTTTCAGAAACACTGTATGACCTTTACACTCCCATCTTCAAATCAAAAAGATCTTATAATGAAAGCTCTAGAGGATACACGGCCAAATAGAAGCGAATGGATTTTAAAGGTGAATCCTTCCCTTAATGAAATTTATGAGCAATATCCAAGACTCATTTATTACGGTGGTGAAATGGTAAAAAAATTATTTGCATTTTCTATTAAACTTTTTGTAAGAACATTCTAATCTAATTGTACATTCTCTACATAGATTGACATGGAATTCCGTAAAATTTATGGAAATGAATCCTCCAATTTCTTGGGAAAGTTTCCCGCATTTTACGTTCCACGGATTTTAACATATGCCGAGACTCGTTGTAGGAAAGCAGTAGAAGTTTTGGACAAGAGAAGGAGTGTAGATCGTAAGGATTGATTTACCTATAGTATAATTTCCCTCATACTGTATACGTTTAATACATTTTGGTACATTTTTCAGATAATTTGAAAGCTCTACTGGTTTTGCCTGAGATGCTGCCCACGACAAATTTCACAAAAAAAGGGAATCAAAGGGGTAAAGATTTAAACATTGATTAATGATTATAAATATTAAAGTTAAAAAAAAGATTTTAAATTTATTTTTACTTTTTGTTTACACAGGCCCGAGTTGAGGAAACTATTTTGAATGGAACATCAGGTTTTGAGATTCCCAAAAAAGATCTCATACGATTTGTCAAGGTAGGAATTTTATTTTAAAATGAAAAAGAAAAATATTGTTTAAATTTATAATTATTCACATCATTAAAACGTTTTTTTTATGTTTTCAGAGCGAAATAAACGTCGAGTAGTTCATTGAACAAGTTTCAAAGACAACTCAAGGCAGGATCTAGCCTTACATCTTATGTCTTCAATCGGAGGCTGGAGATAATTTTTTTTTTAATTGTCAACAGCCACAAAATTGAAATAGCCGACAATGGATCTCCACTAGCAGCGTTTGACATACTTTTTAAAATGCATTATGTATAAGGCATAAATGAATGATTTAAGCAATCGAATCGATTGATTTAAACAATTTAAATCATTCAAAATTACAGACAAAATCAGACAAATTTACATTCTAAATCAGTCAAAATTACAGACTAAATCAGTCAAATTTAGTCCAAATCAGTCAAAATGACTGTAAAAATCAGTCAAAATGACTGTAAAAATCAGTCAAAATGACTGATTGTGCCAGTCAATCAAAATGACTGATTCAAAAAGTCATTTTTTGACTGATTCGTCAGTCGTCGAATCCGCACTATTTGAATCAGTAAAAATTACCTGGCAACCAGTCATTTTTGACTGATACAAATTTAGAGTCTCTCTAAATACGAATCAGTGCAAATTTCACTGATTGAAATAGGAGTTAGACATCTCACTGATTAAACAGTGATTTCGGACTTATTTACTAATTAGTTCCGTAACATCAGAGTGAATCATGTGAAGCATAACCTCTAAATGTTTAAGTTAAGCGTTGTTGTCACTCTTTTACTCAAGTAGCGAGAAGAATTCCTTTATGAAATAATTTTTTTAATATTCGGGCTGTAAGTCTGCTGAATTAACTGTGGCAAAAATATACTCTTAACTCGTATAGGAAGTACTTATTAAACGGGTGTGTACACGACAGTACAATCTTGATTTTAAAGTAATGTGTAAGGTTGTTATTTATTTAAAAGTATCAAAACTTTTCACCTTTTTTAATATTTGATCATATTTATGGGTTTTAAGTTTTTGCTATGATTCTTTGATCGAATGTACTAAAATATTATTTTATTATGATTGCTAAATTGACATGGTACAGTGCTGCCAACCCTCAAAAGTGATTATTTTACTGAATTAATAAGTAAACTTTCACTGATTGTCAGTGACCCATTTCTAGCTATTTAAATCAGTGAAATTTCACTGATTCAGATTTAGAGAGCATGGAATTTGGTGCAGATATTTTATAAAATATTATGAGACTATACTCACCACTTGGGCGAGATAATTCACCGATCCAAATCTGACAAAAACACGTTGCTCACGCCAGGAAGCTGGTACAAAAAAGGTTCTTTCGTACCAAACAGCACCCACATGATCTCTAAGTTCTCGAGAAGTCGTGATATCGTTATAAGACGAAGGCACTGGCATTTGCATAACTTTACCAGCCTGAAAATATACAATTGTTTTTCATGTTTTTTTTTTCATTTCAATAAGAAAGACAATATGTGAATAATTTAATTTTAAAATTCAACGATTTTAAAGTCTATATCTTACTTTAGAAAGTTCATCAGCATACCAAGCTTCCTTATATCCCTTGAGTGCATGTCCTGCGGGTGACACTAAAAAGTCCCACATTCCATCCAATGATTTTACCTTTCAGGAAACACATACGTTAGTTTAGTTGCCGTTAAAGTTATGATTTCGAACAGTAAAACATCACTAATATACGCAGGACACAAAAATCCATTTACATCGTGTGAAATATGGCAGCTTAACCTCAAAAAAGACGACATCCCATGTCCATGTCGTTAAGGTGTCTTTACGATATCGTAAATAAGTCGTATGATCTGACGATGTCTTTACGACATCGCAAAGACACCGAAACGACATGGACATGGGATGTCGTAAAGTTGTCGTAAAGATGTAAAGATATCGTAAAGACGTCGCCAAATTTTCTGCCCACTGGGAAAATGACTAATTCACATAGTCGCAAACTGCTTCAGTTTTAAATTCCTTAATCTGCAAATAACAGATACGCAATTCATAGAGTCGTCTTTTCAATCGATTCTTTTTTCTTGGATAGTTTGAGAGAGTATAATATTCTCTCAAACTAGATGAATGATATTTTACTGGGTGAAATCAGAAGCAACTCAAATTGATAATGATGTAATCGCATTGTAACAGGTAGCAAGTTTAATTGACATGACTATGAGATCAAGATCTCGTAATTTATCAGATTGTAAAGTTGGTTATCAATTGCTAAAACCCAGTGCACTATTTTTATAGACTTAATACTTTAGTTTGGCAGGTACTTCAAATTCAAAAAAGAAATCTGACAAACACTACTATTTGTATCAAATTTTAATTTTATTTAAGACTTGCCCAATAGTCTTTTGACCATCTAGCTAAAGATTTTCAATTTGTAAAAATTCTTTTCAACATTTTGATGCTATCGTAGAGATTTATGTAAAAAGGGTATATAGCCGTGTAAGCTTGTCAAATCGCCCCTCGCTCGTTTCAGGCTGAAATCATGTGAAATGTGCATCCTAAGGTAGCAAACAAACTACAAAGAATTTTGAAGTTTAAATTGCATTTTTTTGGAAGTTATGGAGACGAAAATAAAAATAATAAAGTTGGTTTTCTCGAAAACAGTTTGAACGATTTTTATGAACAAAATATATGTTATGAACACCGGTAAGACAATTTAACGAACGAATTGAATACAATTTTATGACTTAAACAACAAGTGAAAAAGTTTTTGAAGTTTTTTAAGGTTATGTTTTTGACATGCGACAGCCATCTTTTCACAAAAAAATCTCAATATCTCAGTGAAGGCCATTGCCCGCAATACTCGATACCGTGCGTAATTCCAAGTTTCAGTGTATTTATTGTTTGTAGCAAATACAAGCCAGTAGTTCAATCATAGTACGTAAAGCCCGTTTTTTTGTTCAAATGGTTTATTGTGGGATCCTGATGAAAATTAAAAGTTTTCTAGAAATGACAATCATGAGTCCCGGAAATATTTTTAAAGAAAGTTCGAAAACTCGTGTTTGCATAGATTGGCCTACACCACTGTATTTTAGAGTAAAATTTTTTACAGCAAAATTAAACGAGAGGAAATTTGGGGGACAATTAAAACAAAAAATCCTTCTATCTACAATAGGTGCCTATTTATGATTCCATCCATATTTATGTTTCTATGATAGCATCCACCACAGTTGGTGGATGCTAAGCGGACATAAATGAGAGTTGTGAAGAGATATAAGCGCGAGAGGATATAAGTGAAAGAGGATATAACCGCGGTTCCACTGTACTTCAATTATTATGCTTTAACTTCCGTGTTACACAGCAGAGCCATGTAAAATTGTATATCAGTAAACTGCATTGAATTTGTGTTTGAAAATGACGTAAAATAGCAATAAAATGATTTTTTATACTCTTAATATCGTGATTTTACCTATTTAACAATAAATATTTTTATTTTGTTAAAAAATAAACTATTCAAATACCTTTTACTGATATAATTGAATATTTATATGATTCGAGCGAAAAAATCATCAAAAATATCAACAAAACGAAATAAAACATTTTTGTTTTCCGTTTTTGGCCGCCATTTAGTTTGAAAAAATCGTAGATAAAAAAACTCAACAGATTTGAAAAGTTCAGACATTTTGTGTACTTTTGTGCACATTTGCGACCGTAAAAAATCCTTCCTCCTCTATTTTTTGATTGAAAAAAATTGTTTAAAAAAAGGCATTTTTTGAATTTGTTAATTATTAATGGAAAATCAATGTTTTTCGTTTTGTAAACCATTGCATCGTGTAGAGCATACCCGAAAATAGTAACTTTGACCCTTTCCATTCCGTGGGCTCTGTAAGTATTGGAAAGTTTACTACCTCATTTGAGTATTTTGGTGACGTAGATACAATTGAAGTCCATTTTCAAGTACACTTGTATACTCTGTTCCCTGAGAGAAGATCCTCTAGACGCGCATATGGGTTGGCGTTTCTGTACTCTGTTCCCTGAGAGAAGATCCTCAAGAAAGACCAATTTTGGTTTTCTTCGCGCAGCCCATTGTTTAATTTGTCAAGAAGAAGGGATTTTTTGAGATGTTTTAGCCAATCTGAGTGAACCTCTTCGAATTCATCAGTAACTATTTTCTTTGATTGATTTACGACCACTGGCTTTATGTTTTCTACTACTTGTCTGTTTGCTCACCAAACTCAGTGTGGATAAGGTTACTCCAGCAGGGGTCTTTGGTCTTTGCAATTAGCGATTTGAAAATATCATAAACCACATCTACGAATTTTTCCGATTCCAATGATACATTATTTGCCTAGGAAATTTGAAAATTTGAAGAAGTTTAATCGCAGAAACTTTAGCTCAATATTCAATTTGATATTGCTTACTTCCCCAATTTTCAAACTTTATAGATAAATTACATATCGTTGGAATCAGAATAATTCGAAAATTCTGAATATATTACTTTTAAGTCGGGGATTGCAGAGTTATTAATTGATAAATTTTAACATTTTAATTACAAAAAAAGAGAGACTGAGTCAAAAACTCAAGTGGCTACCGTAGACCCCTGTAACTCGAGCCCTACGCGTGGTGAGGTCCTTTTATTATATAGCTAACATCTCGTAAAAGTCATTTAGACTATTTTAGAAAGAAACTCAACGAAAGTAATAAATATTAAATTAAGATCAAGGGACCAATGAGAAGAGAACTTAATCAACTGCGTGTGAAAAAAACGGGTAAGGACACTCCTCTATCCATAAACGCCAACTCATATGCGCGCCTAGAGGATCTTCTCTCAGGGAACAGAATAAAGGGGTATAACTTTTCTCGGTTGGATTAGGATAAACGGAACTATTAAGAGTGTTATTATTAAGAACATGATCTGTAAATTCTTCAACCATTGTTTAAATAATACGCTTCAAAATACTAACGGTATGCCTATTTTATGTATTCACTTTGTGATAATTACTTCCAGAATATCTGTTGTCGAAATGGAATGAAGAAAGAAATATATAAATTAACTGGTTTTACATAGACAAATTAATCATCGCAGGGGAAACAATTATTGTTAACTGGTCATAATAAAAGAATATGAAAACAAATTCATTGTGCAATTATGTAATTGATGAAAAAAGTAATTAAATAATGACTAATTGATTTTCTGATAAATTATAAGTATGAGAAGATAGTCTGCATCGTAGAAACTTGAAAATTTTGTTCTGTGGCACCACTTACGTAGGTTCAGCCAGAAGCAAAGTGTTTTAAAGAAACTAAACACAAGAAATTTTCCCTAAAAAATAGGTAAAAAGTGGTCAATTCCGGGGTCAATGAAGAATTATAACTCAGCACCTATTGGGGATAGTAGGATTTTTCCATTCAACTTTTTCAACATTTCCACTAGTTTTATTTTACTTTTAAACATTTTGCTCTTGAACACTCGAAACTTGACTCAGGGCACCTTAATAAAATGTTTTAGCAAAAAACGCGCATAACCTGCTGGATACGGTGAAAAGACCTTTTTTCGCAGGAGATGTATGGGCGAAACTACGACCAATGAACAAACATTAAATTGTTATAACTGTGGCATCATGAGCGGTTTTCACTTGTTTCACAATGCAGTTGTCATTTGTTTCCGGCTGTTTGTGTGTTAATAATAATAACATGACTGACCTACTAACATGTATTTGCCACAAACAATGAATGCACTGGAACTTGAAATTACGCACGGTTTCGAGCATTGCTTGCAGTGGCCTCTACAGTCCCTGTGAATACGTTCTGTAAATATTACGTAACCAAGAGATCACATTTATACATAACCCTGTTACAACTGTGTAGCATAACCATTACAAAACATAAAGGTTACACTGTTCTGGAACGGTGTTGCTGAAAGTATACATAATTGTTCTGAAATTATATGATGTGACTAATATATCACAGAGTGATAGAATTGCTACGCCACTAGAATGTAACACGTAGTACAGAAATGAAACATAAAGTCCATGCTGTTCTGTAACGGTGTTACTGTAAGAATATGTGATAGTTCTAGAGTTCCGTAATGTAACTGGTATATTACAGAGTGACATGACTGTTAGGACTGGCACCCTGTTTTGTAGCGCTATTACCGTAAGGATACGTAACAGATCTGGAATTCTGTATTGTAACTACACTGTTAAAAATGTTTGGGTTTCTACAGCACTTCTACAACACTTCTACAATACAGGCGTAAGGTAAAATTGGATTTTACGGAATTAATGGAGACCAAGGAATTCATCGAACTCAAGGAGTTCATCGAATTCGAGGATTCATCGATTTTAAGGAATTCTTCGAATTCACTAAATTTATGCAATTCGCGACATTTATGGAATTGATGGAATTTGCTGAATGTATGGAATTTACGGAATTCAAGAAATTCGCGGAGGTCGTGAAATTCACGGAATTAATGGAATTCGCGGGATTCATGGAATGCGTGAAATTGACGGAAGTCACCGAAATCGCGGAATTTTAAGAATTCGCGGACATCATGCAATTAATAGATTATGGGACTCACGGAATTCAATGAATTCAAGGAATTTATGGACTACAAATAATTCATAAGGATTTCAGGGATTTACGGAATACAAATAAGTGCGTTAATTAAATACTATGAATTTCTTGAATTTCGAGAATTCCGTAGGTTCCACGAAGTCCTTGAATTTCATGAATTAGTTGAATACCGTGAATTTCTCGAATTTCGTAAATTCCATGAATTCTGTGAATTCTGCAAATTCCATGAATTTGATGAATTACTTGAATTCCGCAAGTTCTCTAAATCCGTGAATTCCGGGTGTACCGTGGCTTACTCTAAACAAATCGAAATCGAGGTTCTTACAACTTTCGATAGTTTTTGGGTTGTTCTTTATAATGAAACCATCGAAACAAATTTCCGAGCGTTATTATTGCCAATAATTGAATGGCTGGTGTCCAAAACTGGATAACCCTTCAAATTTTCGAAGTGCACTTTTTCACTTTTTTAAATTCTCTGACAAAAGCCTTGTCTATAACCTTTGAAAGAAATCCAAAATTCATTTGAGTTTTTTCATAATAAATTATCAAAACTAGCGATTGTAGTAACCCCGGGTATACCCAGCGGTCAAAAGAGGGTAACCCCTCATTGACTCTTGTGGAAGCTCTGGATTTTTTTATACCATTCCGAGCTTCTAAAACTAAAAAGTGCATCTGTTTTCCATGTGACTATTTCAGGCTGTAAGTTACTGGTACCTGGACGTATACAAGGATCTGTATCTCGGAAACGTATCGCTTTTCACGTTTTCAGCTGCGTGAAAACAATTATTCAGTCAGGTGAGTACCGCTCAATTTCTCAGTTTCTACATATATTTAATAGCTAGTTTTTGTTCCTTGGAAGGAAGTTGGGTGTTCAGCACAGTTTTCTAAACATTTTGGTAAAATTTGTACCCTTTTACCGTTAAAATTGGCTGAGCAAAATGCGATCGCGTGAAAATCACCCCGACCCACGTCGAAATCATGAGAAGCACGAGAAACCGAAAGGCAAACGCTTGCGTGCTAAAGACAAACCCAAATCCATGATATATTTTATCAATCTGTTTTTGTATTTGTATTTTGTTATAAAAAGGTTGTAATATCGCCTGATAGTTTTCAAAAATGTTTCCTAATCTGATTGGTTTACATATATTTAGAAAATAAAAGTAACATTACTTCTCAATACTTTTCATTTATATTATTCTATTTTGAAAATTAATCACAGTTTCTCAAATTTATTTCAAATAACCTTTACTTCTTCATGATTCAAAGATTTCTCATACTCATTTTTGCAGTTTGCATACATTGAAATGATGAAATTCTTAAACAGAAAATATAAATATATTATATTTCACGATTAAATGCCATGGTAATATTATACTACTTTTCGTGTCAAATAACACAATTTTTTTATTTAAAAAAAATGACATCAACAATCGTAATATAAATTTATTGTGTGTTTATGCGCGAGTTTTTAATATGAAATGATTCGAACGATAAATAATCTTAGTCATTCTGAAATTAATATGAAAGTAAAGGACGCTTGATATGTGGATTATCTCTTTTAGGTCGCCAGCTACCCTTGGGGTTACCCCACCGAGCTACGAACATGCTTATAAAATCCACAGTTTTGTAAATAATGAACTCAAATTTCTAGACAGTGTGTGTAGAGTGACAACCTAACATAAAATGGATTATTCTTGTTTAAAGTATAAAAATGGCAAAATACGAACGTTTTTCCTGCCTCCTGTAAAAATATAAAAATATGGGTTACCCCTTTTTGGACGCCAGCAATTCAATTGAGTCATTTGATACCCAAGAAATCCAGCTTTCAGTCGAGAGCTCGAGATCCTGTGAAACGCCTCCCACCACTTACCACTGCATCTCCGCATCTCATCTATACTCCGTCCGCGAAACGCGGCAGCGGCGCCGCTATATGTATAAGAAGGTTAGTGTTAAGTGGAGAGGGAAGGTTTCATGACCTTCCCTCTCTCCTAAAAGTCGCGCCTGTCCGGTAGACTTCGACCGCACGCCCTGGAAAATCTCACTTTTCAGAGTAAACCGCCTTTCTTCGGCGCAGGTCACATATATTAAAAAAATTGTTGGCTTCATCAGAAAATGTCTTTTTTTGTCTAGACTAAATATCCTGAGAAATTATTTGCATTTTTTTTTAATTTTTCGCTTTAACAGGTGTCGAGATATCGAACCACAAGTATGGTACAGAAGTGTAACTGGCTACTGGACTTGAATTGTAAAATTCCAATTCATGTAAGGTACCATACCAATGGCAGTACAGTAGGATTCGTCGGATCTGGACGAACCGGGTCTCAACTTTCGATCATGCAGGTCACAGAAACACAACTAGCTACATCTCCGGGTAGTGACGTGTCTTAAAATGTACAAGGCCCTAACATTTCAGCGGCCGTTACAATCCGGTCAATTTTCATGCATACAGCACTGACTTTCGTCGCGTGGAAGATGCTGCGTTTTTATGCGCGTGCGCTGACCAATCACGATCAGTGGAGAACTTTACGAGTGGGGACTACATCCCTCCGAGGATTTTGATGCGGCGAGTTCCGATGCAACAGGTCGTACTGTATTTGGAAACTACGCACCATGTATTGTAGCGTTACCTTACGTTTTGGAAATAAACTTCCATCACATGTGGTGAAAGTTTCTAACACAATTTTTTAACAGTTTATTATATCACAGGATGATATAATCGATCCGTCACTAGAATTTCATACGTGTTACAGGAATGTAACATAAAGGGTACACTGTTCTGTCACGCTGTTACTGTAAGTATACGTAACAGTTTAGGAATTCCGTAATGTAATTGATATACCAGAGAGTGATATAAATTTTACTTCACTAGAATTTCACACGTGTTACAGAAATTAAACATAAAGTACACACTGCTTTTTAACGCTGTTACTGTAAGGATACGTAACAGTTTTGAAATTATGCAAGCGGATGGATAGCGCAATTGACCAATCCATTGGCTAGGTACATACGGGTTAGATAGTTTACGTAGGCTTCGAATCTCCAGCGAGTATAACTTTAAAGCGAGTTTGAGCGTGCGATTATATGTGTAGGGAACCGTGCTTGAAATGATGTTATTTAAAATAAGCACTAAGGGTAGCAATAAAACAAAAAACCTTCTTTTGTCACATGTCCTTGACTACGCTGTTACGGCATTGTTACAATCCGTGAAAAAACATTGTAGCGCCGTTATGGAATTGTTACGGATCGATACTGAACAAATTTATATCGTTACACTGTTACGTTTTGGTTACGGCACTGTTACAAAACAATTTTACTCTGTAACACTGTTTCTAAATTGTTATAAAATATTTTCTTTTTATATATAATGCTGTTACAAAACTGTTATGGATCTGAGAAAACTTGTTTCTGTAACGTTGTTACAGAAAATGTTCTTTTCGATTTTATACCTATTTCTTAACTGTTATTAATCTGTGTCCGCTGGGACAGTTGACGCAAACTGATGTAAGTAATGTGCTGAAAGCGTTAGTTTTATCTGGGTTTTATTTAAATACGGGAGGTAAATGATATAATTGGTCTTTGGTACTACACTCATTAAAATACGAGTTTAATGTTGTAGAACGGGTTCTCAGTGTACTAAACTGTTTAAAATTTATTTCGGAATTTTACGAAACTTGTAGTGGAAGTTTTTTGCAGTTACATGTTTCGTAAAATTACGAAACGGTTAGTTATTTTCAGTAGTGCTAACGGCATCATCTTTCAGTTACATGTTTGGTAAAAATCCGAAATTTTGTTCATATTTATCTGTAACAGTAACGTAAAATTCCAGAATTAATACATTTTTTCAGTTAAGTACAATTTTAATACATATACATTGTTTATGCATTAAAATTTTAATTAACCGAAACAAATATATTACTCTTGGAATCTTACGTTACCACTAGTGAAATCAGCTGCGTTGTATATCTGGTCAAGAAGGGTCGCTCGTCAGTTCCTACTTACGCGTTCCTTATTTTCTCATAAAAACAATCAATGTTCACTTCAATGTTTAGGATGCCAGGTGAGTGCGAATTCCTGACACGAGAATCACTAACGATGAGAAAACCAGAGATTTTGCGCTTAAAAGTTACTTGCGAAGGGAATTAACGTATAGAAATAACTTTAACTGCGCCTTAGGCGAAAACGGCGCGGCGTCCTTCCGAATAGTACCGTAATTCGTAATTTGCTCCTAAACATCATAAATTTGCGTAAAATTAGTAAATTTACGACAATTTTATCGTGATCCCGAATTCAGTAACAATCATTTCGAAAACTCCGTTACTTTTGCGTCTAAAATATTTCGTAACTTTCCGAACATTTTTAACAGGGTAAATCATATCGTAATGCATTTGTCATGTTAGGTTTTCATACGGTTATCCTGAATTTTTTTTAAATTGCCTTATAGGTCTTCCTAACATATATTTTGTTCATACAAATCGGTTAAGCGGTTTTCAAAAAACAAAATGCTTTTATTTTTATTTCCCCCTCCATAACATCAAAGCAAATGCAATCTCAAGGATAAAATTCTATGTAGTTTTTTGGTATCTTAAGATGAACATTCGGCATAAATTTCAGCCTGAAAAATTGAACTTTATATGAGAATTTTTTTAAATATCTACGGAAAGAAATCGTTTTAAAGAAAACAGGTACATATTATTAGCATCTAGAGGCTTAAATTCAATTTTATAGTATTTTATTTTGTCAAGGTTAATAATTTCAAGAACAAAAAACCTCTCGAGATTCGCTTTCTCTTGGGTACAGTAGACCAGGAAGCAAAGTTGGCGATGGGTCTTCTACTGCAGAGTTGATTTCCGAAGAACCTCCAGAAATATCTGGATCGGGACTTGCATCCGCCATCAGCACAATGCTGACAGCAGCCAATAAGGTTAAGGACATTCCTTTGGATTCTTTCTGAAAATATAAAATTCTTATTAGCTATTTAATTACTTCAAAAGTATAATTTTTCCAAAGCTCCTATTAAGTTTTTACGAGGTGGAAATTACAGTAGTTTGACTGAGTAGACCATCGGCGCAGTATTGACCCAGTACTGTCCACCCGTAAAGATAGCTAACAGTTTGCCCAGTGCCGATTTAAGGCCGCCTATACGACCAAGACATTACTATGCCAGCGGTACGAAACTAGATGTTTTTAAAAAAAGGTTTAGAAGTGTTGTTGAGGTAAGGTACAAGACACCCGCTCCCACTTATAATTTATGCATTTGTTAGCCTACTACATTGCACCGCTAATTGACTCATATGCGTAATTAATATAAAAAAACCGCCACCCTAAGAGTTATAACAAGCGTTACGTGGAAGAAGAGGCCTCCCCATTAACAAAAATTGTAATTTGAAAAAATTGTAATGACTTCGAAGAACTCTAAAGACGCCGGTATGCGTCATTAACCCACCTTGCCACAATGGCAAACGAGTGATAAGCGACAAGTGGATGGCACGGGCGTAATTTTTCTAAAGTAATATAATTTTGACATTCTGATTCTAATGAGAAGGTTTTGGTTTGAGGTAAAATTTGACATCGACAGTAGTAGTATTTTTTTCCGAGCAAGTAGAAATTCATTGACTCATCCCTGGTGGACCGAATGAACGAGAATCATACGTTACAGCGTAACCTTATAGTATCCACATACACGGAAAAAAATCTTTAACGGGCCTCGTAGCAGAAACCACGTTTCAGCGCCTCGAAGCCATCGCCGCTTCGGACAGCGACGCACACGGTTTCGCACTAACGTTGTGTGGGATGGCATTACGCCGCATTACGTCTCAGCTCTAAACCGTATGCGTCGCTGTCCGAAGCGGCGATGGTTTTGAGGCGCTGAAACTATTGGTGCTCATTTGCTTGACGGCGGGTGTTGCATGCGTTTGACTGTCTGCATTATAGCATACGAATCCGCGACCGTTTTCGTTTGTCATTGATACGGCTACGACCCAACAAACCACATCAGTGTCGTGGTTTGTGTAACGAGGCCCGTAAAAAATTTTCTTCCGTGTAGTATCCTTTCCGTTTCATGCAACACAAACTCAAAAAGCAGTAACATGAACCTTCCATTTTTTTGCAATTCGGATTCTGCGTAAGTTTTTCGTCGGAAGGGTATGAAATAACTTCATTGGTTTTTTTCTTCAGCGTTAAAAAATAATACAAAAATACAATATTTGGCATTAACATAGGCTGAAGAAGACTTCAAGCGCATCTTCTTTCAGTAACAGCATACTACTTAATCGACTATGGATGCGCTTGAAGTCGCCTTTAGCAGGAGTTATGACGTTAAAAAAAATGCGTACAGCTGCAAAAAAGCTATTGCAATCACTTCGGGATCTTCTAAAGAAAAATTTAACGTAGAAACAGAATTTCAACAGGTTAAATAACCATCTTTCTGTTTTTTAATGATTTTATTGCTAAATATGGAAAGAATACTATGCAGAGAATATAAGGGTACGATGTAGCGTGTCCTTTCGGTAATACTAGAGCCTCCATGCTGGAGTGTATTTCACCTGGACAAAGTTTTGGGTAGACGGTTAAAAGCCTTGTCGATGCGGCGCTCCATTGGCCACATACAAAAAATTGCTACACAGGTTATAAATCACTAAAATAATGATTAATTATATATTTGTCATGGCGTGGAGAGCAGTGAGAGCATTTTTTTTAAACACACAACATCAATTTTCTAGAAGCTGAATATTAATTTAACCAAATCTTCTAGAAGAATTGAGAGAAATCTTTTTTTTTAATCATAGCGCTGACGTTATCATAACACTTCATCCCTTTCATGCATTTAAAAAAGGGCTGTCGATGTCTTCAATAAATTAATTAATTTTTATTTCATCGCGATTGATTAAAAGAGTCAATAGAAATACTAAATAAATACATTTATTGGCAGTTCTCTAAAAATTAAATACTTCATTTTGACAAAATGTTATGAATGTTATAAAAATTAAAATAATGTTCTTTTATTGATCTTATACAAATAACATTACTGAATTTGCAGGAGAAAACGTTAGTCTTTTTGTAAAATTTATGAGAGATGTAGGGTTACGATAACGTCAGTACTGTTTTCGATTATTTTTAAAAAAGTTGCAACAATATTTTTATGAATTAAAATATATATTCAACAGAGTTGCTCATTCAAGTCTAAAAAAATGCAGTTTCTGCTCTCCACGACATAAAAAAACATGCTTATTTATTATTTTTAGTGGTTTATGACATTTGTGACTGTTTTTAACACTAATAAGGTTGCGTGCGGCCTAGCTAGGGACATCGATGACACAAAGTTTGTTTGACTGTGTAGAGAACATAGCGCCTCAGCGACAGGGCTTCAGCTCACGTTTGTCGCGGTAAAATACATCTCAGCTTGCAGGGCCTCGTTAGGGCTTAATACCTTCTTGCCAACCCTTTTCCCTGGAATTCGCTTGCGCATTAATTCAGGAACATGCTTGTAAGACTTCTACTCCGTGCCTTGACGTCCTGTTGTATATGCTAACCTGGTTTTTATCATCTTTCCACCCCAAACATGATGTACGCTTCGTTCTCAGTAACAAGACAATATCGCCCAACGGACTGGTTGGCTTTCGACATCATATTGGGATTTACAGATTAACGCTTTCCATTCTAGGGCTTCCTAAGTGGAGTTGCCTCTCTAAATGACAAGCAACTCATCTCCCCTGAAAGATTGTCGATTCGGGGCCAGACTGGGTCGACTCCCATGGGCGCGTTTGACCACTTATAGCGACACTAGCGCAGTCTACAAAGAGGGGGCAGACTAAAGCGTATCCATGAGTTCTAGCACGCAAACGTGTATACTATTTGAATGTGTTGCATGAATTAAAATTAAAGAAAAAGAACAAATTAATTCAAAATTATACAAATTTAAGACCAAAAATGTGTAAATGCTGTTTCCTGTACCATTTTTCGGCATAAATTTGTACAATTTTGCAATAATTCTCCAACAAATGAAGAATTACATAATACATGAAATGCAACTTTTTTTCTTAAACTAGAACACTAGAATGGCGGCGCCAAGATATTTTAAGAAAATATTACCCCCACTTATGCCCCTACAGTAGAGCCATCTACAAGGAGGTGGATAACTACAAAAGTATCTGTGATCACACTCGCCCTTGGGAGTCGACCAAATCTGTTCGGGGCTCCCCCTTCTTTGCTGCTCAGAGGTAACACTGCAGCGTGCGGGCACACTCGGCAGCTCTGTGCCCGTATTTGCTGTACCATCAACAGGCTCTAGTCCGGTTAGGACCCTTGAAGTTCACGGTCATGTGCAGCAGCGTAGCCAGGATTTTTTTCGAGGCGGGGGAAGGGGCTTCGTTTTTTCCGGAGGAGGCTTCGGGTTTATGTATCGGCAAAGAGTGAGGCAAAAGGGAATTAAATAATTTAAAAACTTAGTTCCGGGGGGGAGCCCCCCAGCTCTCCCCTGGCTACGCCACTGGTCATGTGGCTGCAGCTCTGACAGCGGTAGCATCTTTGGACATAAAAATTTCTGGTTTTCCTTACACCCCTAATTTTTACATCAAGGGTGTCAGGTCTTACTTTACTTTGGAGATAATTTAGGACTTCAGCGTATCTCAAACCTATTTCTCTATCTAGGAGCAAAATATTCCTCGGCTACTTCATCTGTTTCGGCCCACTTGCTGGTAATCTCTCCACGCCCTTGGCTCTTCCGTGCCATCTTCACTCTTCATCAAACATTTCTACCAGACATACTGTCAAAACTGTTCTACAAGTACCATATGACGTTCTACACCCCCGTCGATACCTTCCCGAATTAAAAGGAACGTATTTTTCTTCGCTCCAGAGAAGACCTGCATCTTCTTACAAACGTCATTCAGCTCTAATAACTTCCCGTTGTGAAAGTGAACTTACAGTTGGAACGGTTCTTTAGTCGCCCGCGTGTAAGAAATATCAATTAAACTCCTTTTAAGCTTCAATTAAACATCCAATTAGCTCTTATGTGCCACAAAAATTTTGCTGTGTACCTGAACAATTTCCCTCGATATGGAGGGCATAACACTGTGCTAACTATTCGAGATATCGATTCATAAAATCCATCTGGAAATCGCACTAAAGTTTCATCGTTACGGATATCATAACTACCCAATATTCGATAGCGAATGAGTCTCTAATTGTGCTTAAAGATTAATTTTTTTATAACACGGTCGAGTCTAAACATATAAATCTGCCAAAGGAAAAGAGGAGCTGGAAAAGAGAAGGAGGTGTGGCTTGTCTTCGGACATATCGACACTATAAATTTTTTTAATGTTAGAAATAAACAAAATGTACCGATCTCAGTAATGCCGAAGACCTCGAGTTCATTAGCCTGAGCTATTGAGCATACGTTCGGCAAAGCTGTTATCAGTGTTATCAAAAGTTACTAATAACTTTTATATAAATTTATATGAATTCCCGGAAAGTACCATAAGATTTTTTAATTTTCTTTACGTTTCTCTAAATTAGATCTTATAAATTATGATAATTTATATAAATTTATGGCAGTTTATACAAATTACCAAAATATTGGTAATTTATGGAAATTTGGTAAATTAACGGGTTAACATTTAATGCTCTAGAAAATAGTTAATAAAATGTGGTAATTATCCATTTTCACTTTATTTAGGTTCGTACATTATTGAATATTATGAATAATTTCAATAATTTCAATATTTCTAACAAGTTGTATTTCGTTGGCCTTTTTCCGTATGGAGGGGCAAGGCCAACTATGGTGTTTTTTATGAAATAGAAATATCTTAAGATGCAAAATATTTATTGGTGGGATTCCTTAGTATTTCAGGCATTGAAAAAGTTATTTTTTATCATATGTAGCAAGAAATAAAAGGTCTTGTTTTGAAAATGGTGATACCTCTCATGAATTCTTATTCGTTGACATTCTACTCTAGGTGCAGAAAACACAGGCAGGTATTTGCAAAATAAATGAGAATATCTGCTTTACTGACCGTTGAGAAAAATAATGATTTAATGATCTAAATTTAAAATAGTGAAAATTTCACTAATTGAATTAGTGATTGAATGATTCACTTGTTAAATAGTGATTTTTTGGCTTTTCACTATTTAATTAGTGGTCTTCTACCGTAAAAACAGTGATAATTTCATTATTTCTAATTAGACGATTTTATTTCACTATTATTTAGTAGTTTAATTCACTATTTAATAAGTGAAGTCGAGATCGAAGCCGTGATCACGTGATCGTGACTAATGGTGGACTCGCGCCAACCCGCGCTCACGTCTCGGTTGCATCGTTTATATTGGCCAGCTTGCATCATTTTTCTTTCTACTAGCTTATTGAAATTTCACTAATTGATTTAGTAAAATATTTTCACTAATTGAATTAGTAGTTTTTTACTAATTCGTAGTGACCTACTTCTCGCTAAATCAATTAGTGAAATTTCACTATCAAATGGTGAAATTTCACTAATTCAGATTTAGAGAGCAAGAACGCGATGTGGCTGATACAGAAACGGCTAAAGACCGAAATAAACGCCCAGAGCGCGTTTTAGTCTATTCTTCAAGGCAATCGAACTGTATAAGTCGCACAGTGGGAAAAATACTTCTTTGCGAAAAAATCCACCGACTTTTTAAATCTCAACGGATGAAAGTATATCTTTTGAAATACTTAAGAACGGATGGTAAGGAGCATTATGTTAAAATAAATGAACGAAGTCTTCATTTATTGGCTAAACGTATTAATTATATTTGTTTTTACGTGAACTATTTGAATGGCATTTTGAATTACACTTAAAGTAGTTAAACCGACGTTTAAACTTTTCACCTACACAGTACTTCTTCCCGTGAGGAAATAACCCCATTTGGCCCTATTACAAGTCGGGCACTAATCAGGGGCTAGTCGGGTTATTAATTTTGACAAAGTACCCAGTCGGGGACTAATCGTGGACTAGTTGGGCTTTTTGTTGCCAAAATTTCAGTCGGGGCCTGGTCGGTGGTTGCTCAAGGGCTAGTCGGGTCTTTTTGTTCAAAATTTCCGTGCGGGTAATCTTTAGGCTCTGGTCGGGAGCTGGTGGGGCTCTGGTCGGGTTATTCTTATGTTTGAGTTTTCGGCGAGATTTTATCAAATGAGATAATATCTAAAAAGCGTAATGATTTTTTAATTCTAAAACACTAAGAATACGAGGGTAGTTCAATAAGTCCTTAGAATGAAGTACAAAAACAATTTTTTTTGGGTAAATTTTTTTTTATTTTTCAACATAATCTCGTTGGAGCTCTATACACTTGGTCAATCGCTTTTCAAGTTTTTTTAATCCTTCAGAAAAG
>NC_046657.1:91385983-91402689 GCF_010883055.1 Belonocnema kinseyi | reverse complement strand
TATCTAGTCGGGAGTGGTGCTGACTGAAAACAGATGATTTGGAGCGATTCGCGCGCCATGTGTTGGTCATTCTAAGGACTTATTGAACTACCCTCGTATATTTAACAATAATTTTACACCGTTTTTTTGGAGAAAAAATTTATTAACGTTAAATTCATCTCAAATATACTTAATAAATAATTATTAAGTTAATAATTTTGTATGACAATCAACTTTTTATAAAAACAACGATCAAAATCTTCAAAAAGACGTAATCTTGTTTTTTTGTAGTATTTTTTAGAAAATTGCGAATTTCTAGGAACATTTATATGGAATTCCTTTGTATGGAATTTTAAGAAAATCCATATTGGAAAAGACACTTATAGATGTAGGTGAAAAGTCTGCCGAAAGTCATAAGACGCTAAATTTGTACAGATGCTTATTTTTAAATTGATCTGAAAGGTTTGCCATATGTAAATAAAGTCTAATCCTTCATGTAGCTGAAATTGGAAAGAGAAAAAGTTTTTGATTAATCAGTGAAGAGGAGTATACTAGTAGTAAACTATTAAGCACGGAACAGTTCAGATTTCGCTACCACATTCATTTGAGTCTTGCAGTTCTGGACTGGTAAAATTAAAGAAAATCCGCAAGGACGCGACATGCCGCCTCTCGCGCAACAGAAATGACGCGTCGAGTGTTTAAGAGAGCAGTCCACACGTAACGAAGCATAAATACCTGGAGCAGAGACTACCGTGACCAACATGGCGTTTCCTTCAGAGTGAAGCTTTTACATTACTGCGTTCTAGCTGAAGTTTTTTTTTAAATTAATATTCCACAAATTTTGGGGAATTTTAATTCCATAAATTTGTGCATTTTTCAACGTAGGATTTGTTCCCCATTAAATCTTGGGTAAATTTGAGCACTTTTAAATATTTCAAAAAAAATTATGGAGATTTCCGTAAATAATAAGTATTTTGACAAACTTTTAGGGGATGTTCCATCAATTTTGGGGAGAGTTAATATTCCACGCGGATGTATTATCATATGACCTCTAATAGTACCTGATCAGGCCCCGACTAGGATAAGTCGGGTCACCTGACTAGCCCCCGACTAATCAATCGTAACGCTTCTGGTCCCCCATTTGAATTTCTATAAGGGTTACAGCTGCAAAATATAAAAGGAACCATCTGATTCTGATGCAAGTTCTGGATCAAAACGCGGTTTTATACTTTGCAACTGTAGGAGGTATTGAATTGATAAAAAATGTAAATGTCGTTCCAACTACGTTCGGTGTGATTAAAAATACTATTCAAATAGTTCGTGTCAAATCAAATAAAATTATTACTTTTACCCAATAAATAATGACTTCATTCACGCATTTCATCACAATTCTCTCCAGTTCTATTCACTAAATGAATAAAAAGGCTAAATAAATGAATTTGTTAATAAAACTTTTTTAAACTGTTAACTATTATTATTATTTTTCGGCATTTGTTTGAAATAAACATTATTCTTAAACATTTTAATAAGAAAATCTTGTAAAGAATTCATTTAAATTCCTAAAATGCAAGATATATAAGTTCTATTCATTAGTTTGTTTATAACAATTAATCGAATGGAGAAATTTTATTTAAAATTGAAGTTGCTATTCAACCAAAGTAACTTTACTAACCTCTATTTTTTAAGGGAAACAACAATAAATAGGCCTAAGTCGATAATATAAATATAAACAATTTCATTTTTAAAGTTAAATAACAAATTAAGACACTTCATTTTAAACGTGAAATACTCCATCCAACTACCATCCTTCTCAATTATTAAAAAAAAATTTGATCCGTTGAGATTAAAGAAGGTATTGGATTTTGGTCCCAAAGAAGTATTTTTTACACTGTGTGTCGTATATAGTGACTACTAATCAAAATGGATTGTGGTTGTTTTGAAAACGAAAAAAACGCGTTCTGATCGTTTATTTCGGACTTTTGCTGTTTTCAGAACAGCCACAACGCGTTTTGCATTTCTGCAACTGCCAGAACAGGTTGTGGCTGGATTTTTTCGGTATATGGCCATTTTCGATCTTTAAGACTAACATATACAATAGTAAATGCAACTTTATTTTTATTTTGCTCTTCCGACAATAGCAGGTTTTCCTATTTTCTATGGGAAAAATTATAGAAATACACGAGAACTGCGTTCTTGTAACCCGTGGATTTGGAAACGGTTCAGGCGCCCCTGACTGTTTATGTTTCGATTCCCCAGATTTAGTTTCAACGCTATTTTTAGGACACCCCCTACATTGGAACTAAACCGAGAGTTGGGTGTACGTAGACAAACATAAGAAGATTGTCTTGATTATTGTGTTTTGTAAACTGCACAGTCTTTCCTAGGGAATGAACTTACTCATTTCACAGCTTAATATTTACAATACTTATTCTCAAAATAGCCACGCTCTATCCTGGCTTGCTATTCTCTAATTGTAGAAATAAATATTATAATGCAAAATTCTGAAATCAAAATGTTCTCCGTGTAAGTAAAAGAAATAGGAAAATCAAAACGGTCTTTACCTCGTTGTCATCATCATTTTTTTTCAGTTTCTACTCTTAAAAAACTGCAGAAGTGTTTGGTTACTAGTAGGAATTAATCTGAAGTGCTTGAAATAGCGAAAAACCGATTTCTGACAACATTGAGCTTTACAGAACCACAAATCGTAACTAGATTATAAGAAATGCCTTCAACTATGTATTAGTAATAAAAAATATCGTATGTATCAATGAGGAGGGGACTTGGACTTTTTACGAGAAATTTAAATTTAATATTTTATCATATACTTCTATCGTTTATTTATAGACTAAGTCAAGAGTTCAAATAAATATTAAATTTTAATTAGATGATTTTTTACAATGAGCTTAAGAAAAACTCGAAATTAAGCTTAGAATATGAATTAATGTTCTAATGCACACTTCACAGAAAAAACGAAATGGTTACCATGCCAACTCTATTATTCTTTGTTTGTTTTAATGAGAAAAAATTCAACTTTATCTACTTATCTACTTTATCTACTAAAAATTTATTTCTGTTTATTTCTGAGTTTTAATTTCGAACAATTTACTACACAGTTTAAAATCCGGGACACGTATAAAGTGTATCGGACTACATGCAATTGATAAGGGGCCGCTCAAGTGAATTATGCAATGTTATTTCCATGTAAAAGTATTACATGGAAAAGGGGGTCAAAATTGTCAGAAATGCCCATACAGTACAAGCTAATCAACATGTAAGCGTAGATATCACATTTCGTGAATACCATACACAAATCATTCTAGAGAATTGACAAAGGGAATTAGTTTTTAAAACTTAAAAAATACTGGAATTGCTAAAAAAGCTATGAACGTCAAACGTTTAGTTTTATAGAGTCTTGTACTGAATGATTCACGCTTGATATTGCTTTATTTATTACTCAAGTTTACATATACTATCGTACTTAAAGAAAGGGATATGAACCAATAAAATCTAAATAAACGAAAAAAATCAATGGGTAAACTTTAAAGCTTTAGTAATTTTATTTACTTGGTTTGAAAAAACTACTAAAATTACACTTTCGTTTTACTAAAGATTGGGACACTGTTCGCCGATGATATTTAAGGTATTTTATATTAAAATAAAGTAAATATGAATAAAAATGGAAAAACGAATTCACTCTTGGTAGAAAATGCTAATAAATATGAAATAAAATGGGAAAACAGTCAAGTTTTCATGTACGTTTTATAATACGAGGTCTTCAACTATGCCTCTAATTTGACGATTTTTCATTTAACAATTGAAAATTAATTTTTTGTGAAATACTTCAGGTATTGTAGGTATGTAGCAAAAGTAGAGCATCCTCCCTTTATAAAAGGCGCGCAAAACTGATAATGCGAGATTATAGAAAAACGCGTTTAATAATGTATAAGGTATTCAAACTGAGCGTGACAGTACACTTGTTATTGTAATCACAATGTTACAAGTTTTTCTGGTTATTTGTATTTGTGATTTAAAAAATTTTGGGATAGTGATTGTTCAAAATAAAATAATTGAAACCTGAGGTACATATTTTAGAATCAAGATGATTCACTTTATTTGTTTTCTTTTTGCGTATATTTTGTACATTCATATTGCGATTTGAGACAAGATATGTAAGGGCATCAAATCACCATATTAAATAAATTCATAGATTAAAAAAACAAATTTCTAAGTATAAGTTGTGTCTAGAAGTTTTAATTTTGAAAATATGATAAACAAAAGGCAATACATTCAAAAGCAACGATGGTGCACTGAAAACCTGTTGATATAAAGTTTACGTGTCAAATAAGTATTTTTGAGATTCTGTCACTATCTTTACTAAAAAAAGCTTCCAGCAAAGAAGTACAATCTTTTATGTGTTTGCGTATGTTTCTCTAAATCTAGCAGATTTTCCACCAAATTAAAAACAAGAAAATAATTCTATATTGTGTACCTAGAAAGCAATCTCAGTCTTTTTACTCGATGTATGATTTACAAGTTTATCACGCTTGACATTTGAGGTTAGGTTACAGATACGGTGCATGCACATGCGTACATGGGATTATGAGCCTGTAATACTCGACTTATAAATCCAACAATTTGATAGAAAATTAAACTATTTGGCTGACAAAATTAAATTTTTTGCTGAAAATGAATATTTGTCTTGCAAATTCAGCTATTTAGTTAAATATTAAGTTAAACTAAATTAATCTTCTTTGTTGAAATTAATCTTTTTATGTGAAGATTGAACTACAATGAAGCCTAAAGACAGGGTCCTCTTATATAGTTCTTCCGAGAATTAATGCCGCGCCGCAAGTAAGAGTAAAAGGAGCTGCGCAAGGTGACTGGCGGTCGCTCACGCGTGAACAAACAAAAACGTTTTCTACATAACGGCACTCTATCTGGATAGTTCCCCACCTCCTACAACCTCGAAACCAGCCCAGTCTCAAAGTTTGACCGTTGTTGGTTCATAATTCGTGTTTTTTTATTTAATTGAACTAGTTAATAATTTGTCGTTTGTTATAAAACTCATTTTTTATGGTGGAAAAATCATGTTTCATGGTTGAAAATGATCTTTTTTGTTAATACGTCCACTTTTCAGGTTGAAAATCCACTTGTTTTCTATCAAAGTTGCCTTTTTGGCTTGAATATTCAACGGTTTTTAGTGGAATTTCAATCTTTTCTGTTTGAAAATTCGACCAATAAGTTGGAAATACATCTTTGTAGGTCAAAAATTTAGCAATTTTGATAAGGTCATATTTTTTGGTCAAAAATTTAACTGGTGCGTTAAAATTCGTCCTTTATATTTGAAAATTTATCTTTTATAGTAGAAAAGTAATCTTCCTTCGTTGGAAATTTATCTTTCTTGGTTGAAAATAAACTTTTTGTTGGAAATTGAACGGTCTTCGAAAAAAATTCAACTTGAAATTTTAAAGCAAAGTTTAAGGGGGCAACTCAGGAGATTTAATTATATGAAAAGTAATTTTTGTTAACAAAATATGTGTGGTTCTCTTTTTATTTGTCAGCTTCGGGAGAGAAAAGATTAGATTTTGTAAAATTACTTGAAAAATAATTGACCAAGTGCATAACAGGATAAGTATGTACCTAATGCCCCGCACAGATTTGTTCCAGATTTTCGGAATAAGTTATCAATAATATGAATTTAAATTCCTCAAAAGATTGTATCTTTCAAAAAATTTCTGCCGTCTACCGGGGAAAATCGCTACTTGGGAGCGAACCGCTTCAATAATTTTTATAAAATTATTAAAAGCCTAATAATTGTATTTTCATAGTTACTTTGGGCTCAGTAAATCACGCAATGTTTGGGATTTATCGCCTAAATAAATAAATAAATATATATGCTTATTTATTTATTCATAAGAAGCTTCTATTATTAAAAAATTCAACATCTCACATCGATGATTCCAGAGCGAATTGCTACAACTGATATACATTATAAATAAATTCAAAAACCATTTTAAATTGACGAATCATTTCATTTTTAGCAAATTTCCTGTCAAAAATTGAACCGCCACATCGTAAAACGGAGTATGAAATATTTCTCGAGAGTTGTGGGTGCGAACGTCGATCAAACTCAAGCGGCTGACGACCCCCCCCCCCATACTCTACAAGAAATATTTTATTTATGAATACAGTTCGTATCCCGAAGTTCTGGACAAGGGTGTCTATCTCCCTCGGAACGTTCGTCAGGGCAAGAACGCAGCCAATACCGTAAAAGCGACAAAGATAGTAGTAAAGTACTCTTAGGGCTGCATTGTTTCTGCGGAGATACGTCATTCCCGCGTGAGTGGGACACTCACGCAAAGATAAGATCCTCTATGCCTGGAATAGGTGCAGATGATTTGAGAAAAGCAAAAATTAGCTTCTTCAACAAGGAATGGCCTTTTACATTTATGTAAAAGTTTCCGTGCAATTCCTGGATGAGGCGCGGCTGGCGGAAGTTTTTTACATCTGCTTTCGTTATTTGGACTTATAGAAGTGAGTGATCTAGATAGAGTAATGTACTTTCCTTACTTCTGATGCTAAGATCCCGGCGAAGAGGATCGGCCGCCTGCTCCACAGTTTTATAAACGAACTCTACTTTTGCAAATCATCTTGTCATTCCTGACCACGTTTGTTTGTGTCCACCATGTTTGGCTGTGTCCACCTTGACGGCTTGGAATTAACAATCGTGGAACGGACGAAATAATAGGCCAGCTTTTCTGAATCTGCATTATCTTACGCGTGGCGATGTCGCTGGTCGTAAGCTCATACTTCGCCAATGGAACCATTTCAAACTTGTTCAACGCCGACAGATTAGCAGATCAAATAAATCGTAGCAGATGCTTGTTTCCTCTTCGAAAATGCTTCTTCACTGATGATATATCCTCAATACGTTTCTTAGGCACACCTAGGTAGGTCTCTCCAACCTCACGGTGTCTAGGATCGCTCATATCGTAGAGCTCAATGTTCTCGAGAACTTTAGATATTCGTCCTTTCTTCAGGACGAAAGAGCACACTTATCCAATCCAAGGTCCAAACAATCTCTCATGAAAATCTCTTGACGATGCTTAATTCACTCTGCAGCACAAAACTTCAAGTCATTCATATTTAATGCATGAGTGACTTTTTGCTCGTGATGATTAATCTCGCCACAGAGGAGCCCAGGAGAATCGCGCAGTCTGATAGTGGCAGAAGTGCAAGGCAAAAGAGGAGAGAACTCCTGGTGTCGCGCTGAAGGACACCCTTCTGAAAGGAGACCGATTTTTGTTATACTATAATTTCCAGATGAGAAAGTCAATATAGTTTTCCAAAGGGGTATGACCATTTAATTATGCATCTCACTAGGTGTGGATTAACTTCGAAGATTCGCAACTGAGAGATGATAAGTGTATCGGAGGTTGAATCAAACAAAAGCTTTCCGGTAGTCAATCTAGGCCATCGACAGGCAGTGCTGGTGGAATACTGCGTCTCTGCAGGCATAACTGTCAATTAGCCAGTTTTCATGGCAGCCTGGGACATCTTTCGTTAAACAACGTTGTTCCAAGTCACTCCTCATACAGGTCCAGTTCTTCCAACAATCCTGTCGTTCAGCATATCATTGAAGGTCTTATTCAGCTTCTTGAAACGAATTAAATTCTTAGTGTTTTCCTTCATTTGTTGTTTGGCCTCGTGAATCTCTTTCTATAAAGTTTCGATATCCTCAATTTTGGGAGGATTTTTGATAGAAACAAGAATATCGTTGAAGAGGTGTGCCAGTTCGACCACAAACTTTTTATTCTCCTTGCTCCAATTCTCTCTTTTGTATTTTCAGTTCGATAGCGAACTTTTGGAACCTTTCTGTAAACAGCCCACCAGATGTTATGTAATCAATCACACTCTAAACATGGGATACATTCTGTCTGTCTTTCTCAGTCAATCTTCTGGTTCAGTTTTCGCAAGCGTCTTTTGGTCTTTTGATGCATTGTTGGGTTTATACTTCGATTTCAATTTGCCAAAACTCGCACCACACCATACATTGAACAATTGGTGGTCCAGATGTCAGGCTCTTCCTTGATATCCTCACGAATGGAGGCATCCATTTCAGCAATATCTTGGGGCTCAAAAGAAATCTGGATGCTAGTGTTGCTCTTTGTCCTGAAATCGATATCATCTCTTAGTGGGTGCCTGCTTTCTGTGATTGGTTTTAATGAGGCTTTTTCCTCTTAGTCTGCGGCTTGCTCTTTTAGCGGTTGGAGAGGTGCTCTAATATTAATTTCCACTTTGCAAAACGTAGGTAGCTTGATTTAGAAAAAACAGCAGAGAAGCATGCTGAAACTCGGGGTGTTTCTGGCACCACAGAGTGTGCAAACGCGCCACATGACTTCCCTGAACAAGGATAAAGCTGGAATCGTTCGATCGTTTTTAACCACGTCTACAACTAAGTTTCGTGGTGTCATCGTTGCTCCCACCAGTAGCTAGGGAACAAATTTGTCCATTCTTTGCAGAGCCCTGCAGATAAGGATAGGGTTGCATATTCCAGGACAGGGATGACCAGGTATATTTCTCTTATCTCGCTCGGACTTTGGGTACGAAACTACTATTTATTGTTTTTTTCGCAAAAGTGTAAAAAGAATTAACAGCAGATGACGTTTCGTACTTCAAGAACGAAGGACACGATAACTTTCGTAATGGTACCATTCACACTGCCAAGATTATTTTTTGTTCCAGGGAAATGATATCAGGATCACATGTAGGCCTTTCAAAAAGCAAAGTTTTTTTCTGGACTTTTTCGAAATCGTGCATTACTTGGCTTAAAAAATTCATTTTTGTTTAGTTTTTGGATTTTTGAAATTGTACAACTCTTATCATTTTCTTCTTATCAAAAAAGTTGTAAGGATAAACCATTTGACTTTTAGAGTATTATAGAATAGATAAAAACTAAAAATTATATACAATTTAAAATTTAAACTACTCAAATCAATAAAGGCATGAAATAGGTTCTAAAAAGCAAAAGCAATTTTAGTGAAAAAGAAGGAACGAAAATTGTATTTTAACATCAACCAAAACATAACATTTTTTCAAGCCTTTTCCTCGCAAGCTTAATTTTTGGTCAGATTTTGCATAGCCAAAGAGCGGATGAGCAGAGTCTGAAGTTGCTGATCGAGCACAGACTAGTTTTTTCTCGTTTCGAAGAACCGTCGCGTCGCCTCGCCTCGCATAGGGATGCGATGGTTCTTCGTAACGAGGGATACCAGTCTGAGCTCGGTGAGCAACTTCAAAATGTGTTCGTCCGCTCTCTGTTCATAGCTATAGCCATTTTCAACTTTTTATGCTGACATACGAAAATTTTCGTTTTGAAGTTCAATAATGAACTGAATGAATTTAGCCAAATTGAATTTTTTAATATTTAGTCCACTTTAACATATACAGTCGTCGAATACTTGTTCCCTTAAGATGAACAGGCAAACAAAATATTTAAAAACATGATATAAATTTATAAAATATTTTTGTAGTCAACTTTCTTATAATGTCCTATAAAGGTTAGAAGACTGATATCAACGGAGGAAAGGAATAGTCGTTTCCCTTAAGATGAAGAAGCCTTACAAAATATTTTACAAAATAGTATAAATCTTGTTGAGTTGTTCTTCAATACACCTTGAAACGGTTCAGTATATAAAATCAATTTATATTTATAAAATTCATTCGAAAGCTGGCGAGACAGAAAATAAAGATGCTCCTGAGTGACTTACGAATTCCTGAGCGGAAGAGTTATATAGGTCACACGTATCGGTACGTGAAACAGGTGCCATTGCATGCGCAACCACTCTACAAGTGGAGATCAAGAAGTTCGCGGGAACGGGACCGTTGTGGTGACCGAAGAGCGATAAGATTGACAGTCAACGCCAGGCATTCGATGCGAAATCTCGTTTGGCTCTTGACTGCCTGGGATCACACTAAGCTATCAAAGTTCGCCATTCAAACCGCAAAAGCAAATCTGGGTAAAAATTAATTTTAAAACTAAAAAACTTTTAGAGCCTCCTGTGTGCTATAGTAGAGTTGCGTTGGAGAGAAATTCTCTCATTCTTGCGCAGCTCGTTTTCATTCGAGCATCCAAGAATGCCGACTCTTATTACTCTTACTTGTCACTACCACGTTGGCATTATAGAGAGCAAGAGGAATCCGAATATTGACAGATCATGTAAATTTTGACATCAAAGGATCTATTTTAATTTTGAATGGGCAACCCGTTTTCATTGGGGAACTCATACAAAAAGATCTATAAGAATCACTATATTAATAGACCACATATCAATAATCGGAAGTCTTGATGTTTAAGTTCATAGTATTTTAGGAATTTATAAAGAGAATCCCCAATATGGAGCTATGAATTTTCAATTCAAGAATAAACTTAAAGAAATTAAAAAAACGAATGAAGACATTCTTGATAAACGCGAGACTAGACAATGGATTTAGGGACAACGATATTTCAAAGGAAGTTCTCATTAGCAATTATTTTAAAATAAAAGGGCTGAGATTAGTTAAAAGTGAGGTTTAATTCCATGTTAATTGAGAACCACAGGTTGTGGAAAAATTTTCTTCATTTCTAGTCATTAAAATCCATGAGAGAAGAATTTGACACATTCACATTAATTTATAAAAACTAAAATTCGTTCAACATTAAAAGAAAATCGTCCTAATATCCAGAGGTCACGAGGAATGTAATCTAATTAATTACATTAACCCAAGTTCTTTAGATTTCTAAGAATAGAATCATCTGTCAACCTCTTTTTAAAAATTCATGGATTATATTTTAATTAGAATATTAGCTGTTGTATAATTAAAAACGCTGGCCAAACAATTAAACAGCTAAAATATTATTTCAAAAATTATTGTTGAAAATACTCATTTTTAATGTATGCAAAGTAAATTTATTCTACTCACATAAATAGTAGGCTTAAAACTGTAGCATTGTCTTGTCTGTTTTATTTGAAACCAACGGAGTTTCTTCGTTATACAAACAGAATTATCTGGTTTTAAAATTAGATTAAGTCTATTTTATGTCATATTGGTATTGGGTTTGTGTGCCAAATTATGAATTTGACTTCCCGATCCCTGCCACCCAAAGATCGCTCGCAGTGAATTATATTAAAATAAATTGTACGTTACTTTAAATTAAGTTTTATGCAGTAATGAAACTTCATCCACATTTCTCCATTTCATTGTAGATCTATTTGTGAAATCTATAGTTATCTTCACTATGAAAATGCTATTTAATATTAAAATTTAAATTATTTTTCTTTGTGATTATCCGATATTCTAGCTCTTACGGTATAGCATCCGAAGGTAAGTTTAACAGTGAAGTGTCAAAGGATTAATTAGCATTTTTAGAATTTATTCTAGAGATTTCCACCTTCGAATATACTCCCGAATTCAGCAATAAAATTGCATCTAATCTGTTAAAAGCAAACCTAAAAATTGAACATGTGAATGAGTCAGAGATCCGAAAGACTCAGTTCTGTCCGATGCAATGGATGAAGCGATTAATTGAGATTCTTTAGAAGCCTTGGCGATCAAAAGCTAAGAAACTGAGAGTCAGCTCCAATAAAATTGGTTCCTTGGTCACTAAAGAGTTTCGAACAAAGTCTTCGATGAGATGTGAAACTTCGGAAGGAAGCTAAGAAGCCTTTAGTGGTTTAGTATGATATAGCTTTTGGTTGTACCGTTCGAGTTGAGCAACATATGAAGACTGCAATGTAGCCCTTGCACAATATATGGTCACGAACTTTCGTCGTTCGAAGATAGACAGGCCCGGCATAGTCCATACCTAAATGAAGAGAAGCTTGGGCAGGTGTACAACGTATGGCTTGTAATTCTGCCATAAACTGCGGTCGCATGACAGTTTGCTGTCAAAGACATATTAGACACTTGTGAATAAAAGCTCGAAAAACTAAGCGACCTCACAGGATGCAATATCTCTACCTTAAGGTAGCGAGAGTCAACTAAACTCCACCATGAAGACATCGCTGATGTTCACAAGCGATGACCAGTGTAGTCAAGTTTGATTCTGATGGTAGAATGAGAGGATGTTTTTTAACTGGGCTGAGGATTAAATGCTTAAGTCAACTTCCCACGCGAAGCAATTGAGTGGAATCGAGGTATAGAGTCAGGGAAGCCAATTTACTTTTAGTTGAAATAGTAGTCTTTGTTTCTAATGACTTGAATTCGAATAGAAAATAATGACACGTTGCATGACGAATCTATCCGAAACATACTAATTGAAGTTCCAAAGGAGAGAGGATTACTGGCTTTAATTCAGATGGCTGATGATGAGATAGAATGAATTTTAGCAACCATGTTTTAGATCTGAGAAGTTTGTACAATGTGGAATAACGATGTGGAAGCACCCACGTTGTTAAAAAAGCACTTGCTGTGTGAACCTTTAAGGTTCGCTCTTCCATATCCGTTACCTGATCTCGTGAAGAACGGTACGCTGGCCAAGAAGAAGAAGACGCAGGCAGCCAAGCAGAGACAGGCCACCACAAATAAAACGAAGTCAGATCCTTGGTGATGAGACCTCGTGATGCACAATCAGCTGGATGACTTCGTGACGAAACGTAATGCCACGCAGCTGATGGAGCTGTTTGAATCTCCAAGACTATATTAGCTATTCATTTTTTCCGCCTTGGTAGAATGATCTGGGATCAATGATAAAGTTACCCCTGATTCACTTCAAAGCTGAACTGGAACATTCAAAATGATAATGCGTTGAACGTGATCCACCAATCGAACAAGAAGAACTGCTCTACACATTTCCAGAGGCCATAATGATACCTGATTAAAGGGAGCAACCTTCGTTTTCGAAGTCAAGAGGCATACAGATGGTTTTCCAGACACTTAATTTGACAATAGGTAGATAGATCCAGCATAGGCGGGATTAACCTGGTAGCATCACAGTAACTGTGAAGCTCATAAGCGCTTAAGAAGAACGGAATTGAATCCAACGTGGAATTTCAATGCTGGCAATATCTTAAAGACTAGCTCTATAATCAAACCATAACTTTCAAGTATCTACGCGCAAATGATCGTGCCATGAGATCTTCAAAATCCGTAAAGTATGAATGAAGATCTTGGTTGTTACTATGACCGGACTCAGCCAATCTGATGGATCGAACAGCTGCGCTATTTTGCTAAGAACTGAGCGCTTAGTAATCACATCTGAAATAGATGGCACATCCAACTTGAAGATGAAGACATCTTTTTCAGGAACCCAGGTCTTACCCAGCATATAAAACGATTTCTATGGTTGTAGATCAAGAAGTTGTGAAGAAACTCGAAGATCAACTGGTATCGACGTCAACAATTCAGAATCGTTTAGCCTTCACTTTCGAAGGGGGAAGCCGCCCGCCATTAAGAGTTAGTTGAGTTGATTCTGAAGACAGATGGCTTCATACAAGCTATATAATCGATATTTATCACTGTCTCTACATTTTTTCCACGTCGTCACAGACAACGATCCGAAAGAATCTCTAGTTGGTCCAGTGTGAAGACATACATTTAGAGAAAATCCTTTTTCTCTACGCTGTGAGCCATTGAAGACAACTCTACGTTTCTTCGTGGACCTTGTCTCGCGCAAAGCTCAATGATGCAATAGAAAAAAGGAGCGAGATGAATCTTGACGAAGTGATGACTAGGTGGTTAAAACGATGTAACTAAGTTTTTTATATTCCTCTAGAAAACGAGTATATGCTTCTTAAAGGCATGAGTCGCGTTCAAGGCGACACCCTATACAATGAGGCATTCTCAGAGTTGGACAATAGGAATTTCCAAACCCCTTGACCTGCTGCTACATTGGAAGATTGTCTAAGCTTTATCTAATCATTTGTATTCGTGACTAATAGATAAAATGTAAATATTATCTTCATGTAAATATGTTTTAAAAAGATTGCATACGTGTCACGCACACAGTCACAGACACACACCCACACAGTATGTAGGTAAACAAACTTCACCTAATCAAACGCGATTAAAGGGTGCGCAACGGTTCGTTCTCGCGCTTCGCTCTCGATTATATATTTATTTCACGCCTCGCGATCGATTATGTATATTTATCTCGGCGATACGCGCTCAGCCTTTGTATTTTCTCCACATTTGTTCACATTAGGGCAGAGTGAAAATGATCAAATTATTCGAACTGTTTGGGCTAACCAAAAATTGTTTGTGGGTTGCATCCGAAATAAGTAAAACGAAAAATTTGAAATCGGTTAATATCTTCTGTTCACTGTTTTTATTTGAAAAAACACATTTTTGAAAATTCCAAAAAATTTCCCTATTACTTCGAAAATTATAGCAAATTTTTTTGATGCGTAGTTTTTGCTAGTGAATAATAATGAAAAAATTTTGATTAAAAAAAAGGTTTTTTCTCAATTTAGAATTTTTTGAAAATGGTCAAAAAACATATTTTTTGTATTGAGTCCTATGCACACGTTTTTAAAAAAGTTGAATATGTCGAGCCTGAAATTTCTTGATCTTCAATGAAAGAAACATACTGTAATATTGTTTTTTTAAGAAAAAAAAGTTTTGGTGATGTTTCCGGCGTTCAAAAAATGGTCAATTTTACGTGTTTTTGAAGAATTTGAACAACTTGCTTAGACCAAGCTTTCAGACGCTAAAAATGATGATGTTATTACGGCAAAACTATAGTTTCATAGCAATAAGCTGATAGAATAATTTTATATGCATACCCCCTCCCTTTGTTGAGGGAGGCGGGGTGTTTATACATGGGGGGACATATTTCAACGGTATCCTGTTTTTTCCGGAAATAGCTAGTAAAGAATTCAGAAAAGAATTTTCTAGATTTATTGGGGGGAGGGCAAGCAGATTTTCATGCAATAAAAAATATGCCCCCCAATAAATCTAAAAAATTCTTTCCTGAACTCTTTATTAGCTATTCGCTGAAAACACAGAATAACATTGACAATTTTGCCCCAATGCATTAACAACACCTCATAGGAGGGGGGGGGGGGGTTATGTATATGAAATGATTCCATGTTTTTTGGCCATTTTCGAAAAATTCTAAATTGAGCAACAAATTTTGTTTTCAATTAAAATTTTTTTTATTATTATTAAAACTAGAAAAAAGTTTACATCAAACAAATTTGCCATGATTTTCGAAGCAATAGGGAAATTTTGTGGAATTTTCAAAAATTTGAGTTTTTATCTCAGAAAAGGGAACAGAAGATATTAACCGATTTCAAAATTGATTTATTTTACTTTTTTCGAATGCCAAACCACCAAATTTTTTTTACTCAGCTCAAACGATTCCAATAGTTTGATCATTTTCACTCTGCCCTAATGCACATACCTTTTAAAATGAAAGGTCAAAGCAACGGCAACTGCAATTTGGTGATTGTGAATTCTCTGTTGTTAAAGTTCTTTCGGCTTAGCGAACACATTCTTATCACGTATTTTGCCCTACCTCGTCATGGGATTCCTTATTCAGACATCGCAATATAAAGTACAAATTGTATTTATCATGATTACTTTAATATTTTTTTCTTATTTTGCAATGCATTTAATTCTTAGTTACGCAAAAAGATGTATCATTTCAATAAATTCATATCATTACAATCCATAATATGCATTGATATTGAGCATCCGTATTTTTATTTCCTTGTTTTTATTTTTTTTTTAACTTATTTTTTACGATTAAAAGAACATCTACTCAGTCTGTCTCGAAATTATTCATTACAAATTTTTAAATCCTTTTTCGGTGAATAACTTTTTTATATTAACCCTTAAACGGCCAAAACGCCACTACCGGGACACTGCTTTTCAACGGCCAATAACTAAGACTATACGACACTAGAAAAAATTGAGACACATATTTTTATTGCTTAAGATCTCCTCTTTCCGACGGTGCCAATGAAATTCCTCAAAAAATTTATTTCTTATCCCAAAATGCAGTTTAAACAAAAAAAAAACGTGATTTTTCGTGCCTATTTTTTTTGTGAACCATTTTCCAAAGCTTTTCAAGTCTGTAATTAACCTGGAATCTCACTAACCGGTGGAATAAATGTCTAAACTTTGAGAATCCATGGTTTAAAGATCGATTTTTCGTTTTAGTATTTTCAAAATGGCGTCTTAATGGCAACATTTTTGTGAAAACATTCATGAATTTTTTTACAATAAACGATGCGCTTTTCGGAAAAATCATCAAAACTAAAAAGTTCTTGTAATCAGCTAAGAAATACGCCTGAATTTTTTCTAAGCGTTTTGAGCAAAATTTTGGATTTTGCATATAAACAATTTTTGCAAAATTCAAAATTTTGCTCAAAACGCTCCGGAAAAATTCAGGCGTATTCCTTGGCTGATTACAAGAACTTTCTATTCTTAACAAATTTTCCGAAAAGCGCATAGTTTTTCAATAAAAAATTTCCAACGACTCCGTAACCTTTACTGCACTCTGACATCAAACCACACCTTCACCGCATTGTCATCCTGGGAATTTTCGAATACACCCAGAAAAAAAAATGCCAAAGCGTAAAGCCTCAAAAATTGCAAAAAACTCCGAATCGGAATGGGATTCCGATGAAAATGATGAACGTATCATCATCATACCTAATCCAGATTACTCTGGCTCTGATGGAGATGATTCATCACATGACGAGAATTCGGGATCGGAATTTCCCAGACCGAATGTATCATATAGA
>NC_046657.1:91384859-91385883 GCF_010883055.1 Belonocnema kinseyi | reverse complement strand
ATATATAATTCCCTATAATATTATAAGAAAATTTCCCGAAAGGATAACAAAAATTGCATAATTATGGACATAAATGTATATATGGTATTGGCATGACTGTAAATATTGTTATTATTGGTAAGGAAAAACCTTATTTAATCGACTTCTTCCAGACTATTTATTCGGTAATTTTATACATTACATGAAGTTTCGGAATCAGACCGATTCACTCGTCAGATATCTTAAGTCATTATGTAGAAGTTTATAAATTGAAATTTAAAATTTTTGAGTCGTTAAATAATAAGATTAAAAGGATGATATTTTCTTATTAAGAAATATAAATTCTGACATACTAACAAGGCAGTTGATTGAAATATACAATCTTTTGAGAAGTTCGCTTATATGAGACGAGATTTCATAACAAAAAGACTACAGCTTTTCTCGTTTTTCTTCAACTATGTAGCAAAATTATTTTACAAGTAATCGTGAATAAAATTTTTGTTTATTTTACAAAATTCGTTTGTTTCCATCAACGTTTTATGTTGAATCGTTTTGTTGCTTTCAGAAATTTTTTTATTGATTCAACACCATTTTTAGTTTGGATCTAAAAATAACTTGAAAGAAAATTTTACCAGAATTAAGCAATATATTTACTTGATTCAACCATCATACTTGATTGAAATTATCTTAGATGCAACGAACGCATGCGAACTTGCTACGATACCATACTCCAATTAAAGATGAATGTTTACGTGCGAGAATTCCACGAAGGAATAATAAGGAGACCCAACTGCCAGTGGGAAGCCATATGAAACTGGCAATAGAAACATTACCGTAAGTGAGACGCACATTACAGGAAGATCTTAGATTTGAGTGCGCAGGTGCGCAGTTGTCCTCTTCCTATGCATGGAAAAGTGTGCGAGTGAGAAAGTTTGTCAAATTGATGTAAGTTAGAGGTTGTGTTCTTTTGTTGATCATCATACGAAAGATACACAAAATAAATATATAAACAGTATTTTCGGTACTTGTTTGAAAAATGTGTGAA
>NC_046657.1:91383668-91384759 GCF_010883055.1 Belonocnema kinseyi | reverse complement strand
AATATTATAGGGAACAGAATTTTCTTAGAACTAACTATTAAAAACTAAGATCCATCCATAAGTTATCTCTAAGCCCGCTCGCTCTTGTAACCTTGCCTCTATTGCTTTGCCTCGCCTCGCACACATGCTCCTACTTTTTCACTTTGTCTCGCATTAATAAACTCTGCCTCCACGGATATTTCATAACACTGACCTAATATTTATACGATTTACATTTCCCTTATCTCTACTTTCTCTTCTATTTTTAATCTTTCCCTCTTGATTCCTCTTCCTCCTTTCTTCTCTTCTTCTCAATCTTAACCTACACCCTCTTCACCCATGCGACTGCCCTTTTGTCCCCCTTTTGACCCACCAATAAGTCCATGCTTATCCCACTCCTTTCCACCGACTCACACTCGTCGAACAATTATTCAAAGTAAAATTATTTTTTAAAAATACACACTCAGAAAGAGCACAATGTACAAAATTGATTTTGGAAATTGGAATGTATTAACAAATACAAATTTCACAGGCACGAAGAATCGAACCCTAAGAACATTCAAAGTTTAACACAAAGCAAAAATAGGAACAGACTTGGCTGTAGGTTGCGATGAACAATATAAAATCGTCAGCATTAATAAAAATAAAACTTAATCCCGAAATATTGCAAAATATTTGGTAGAACTTCTATACTAAATTTCCTAAAACTTTTTAAATTTATGAGGTCAGGAAAATTATTCATATTTATGACAGTCATGTTGATACTAAATGTGGAAATTTCCGTTTGATTCGTGGAAATATGAAAAAATATTACCTTTGAAAGTATACGTAAATTTCTTGGAAAGAATAAGCAACATTTAGAATTTCCATATGTTCTTATTAATTTCCTAACATTTCCCAATTATTCTAGATTTTTTCAGGAATAGTTAAGACTAATTCAGAATTTTCCCAAATATTTTTTACAGTGTATGTATATGAATAGTGCATTTTATTCTAAAACTGAGAAATTGCTCTTTTATCAAATTTGCATTATATTTAAAAAGATTGTTCCTGCATTTCTCAAATAGCTACACCACAAGCGATGTTGCAGTCGCCATGTGCATTCCCGTCGG
>NC_046657.1:91381787-91383568 GCF_010883055.1 Belonocnema kinseyi | reverse complement strand
AATGTAAAAAAAATATATAAAATCCCTTTAAAAAAAAGAGACTATCGATATTCGTCGACCTCCACGTTGGTGATAGTTGGGCAACGTAAACTTTGTTTGCGGTAGACGGACGATAGATATTCTTGAATCATTTTACTCTTACATGATGCTTAGAACTATGAAAATTTTTTATTGAAAAACTATGCGCTTTTCGGAAAATTTGTTAAGAATAAAAAGTTCTTGTAATCAGCCGAGGAATACGCCTGAATTTTTCCGGAGAGTTTTGAGCAAAATTTTGAATTTTGCAAAAATTGTTTATATGCAAAATCCAAAATTTTGCTCAAAACGCTTCGAAAAAATTCAGGCGTATTTCTTTGCTGATTACAAGAACTTTTTAGTTTTGATGATTTTTCCGAAAAGCGCATCGTTTATTGTAAAAAAATTCATGAATGTTTTCACAAAAATTTTGCCATTAAGACGCCATTTTGAAAATACTAAAACGAAAAATCGATCTTTAAACCATGGATTCTCAAAGTTTAGACATTTATTCCACCGGTTAGTGAGATTCCAGGTTAATTACAGACTTTTTGGATAATAAATAAATTTTTTGAGGAATTTCATTGGCACCGTCGGAAAGAGGAGATCTTAAGCAATAAAAATATATATCTCTCAATTTTTTCTAGTGTCGTATAGTCTTAGTTATTGGCCGTTGAAAAGCAGTGTACCGGTAGTGGCGTTTTGGCCGTTTAAGGGTTAATTTTCTTGTACGCCTTGTGTCGTTTTCTAAAAAATTAATTTTTTAATTTCTAATGTTATTTTCTTACCACCAAAATGAAAACTATGCGTCCTATCAAAAAGTCATTCTAGAAAAATCAGTAGCTCTTTTTTGTATGAATAACTTTTATCAGCCCATTTCTTCATAGAGTGTGTCGTTTGTCCAAAAATTAAAATGTTTAATTTCGTTTTTGTACGAACAAAACAAAAACCATGCATTCTATCTAAAAAAAATTCTTAACAAATTTGTGGCTATTTTTTGCTTGAATACCTTTTGCCTTTTCATAGCTTGTGTCGTTTGTCCAAACATTTTTTTATTTTTCTATATTCAATGTTGTTTTTTATGAATAAAACAGAAACTACTTATCCTGTAAAAAAGTCACTCATTACGAATTTGTAGATATTTTTTAGTTGCACAATTTTTATCGAATAATCTATAATGTTGTAGCTCATTCAAAAATTAACGTTTTTCTTGTCTTGACTTTTTGCCTATCGTGCGCTATTTGACTTAAAATGTTCATTCTCCTTTGTTTCTTTTTTATTTTGAAAGAGCTATAACTCTGGTAATTTTTTTGATATCAAAAAAAGTCAGCAAGATAAATTGTACGTATTCTCATGTAGTATAAAAAGATGTATATGGAATTTTCTAATAGTAAAAAAATTGGTCTTAAAAATTTGTTAAATACTCTAACTTTTTGCATTTTTATCCAAAATTGCTGGTTAACAAACTCAAAAAAATTTTTGTCCCTTAAAGCGTATGCCAAAGCACAATTCAATCCGATTAGTCTTTCAAAACTTATACGGTATACGGATAAAAACGACGGCAACGACCACAGACTGACACTATGAAGAGAATGTAAAAAAGTAATATGTGTAAAAAAACAATGCAAAAAATGGTCAAAACTTAGCATATTTGCTGAAAAACCAGTGTTCTTGAACAGCCCGATTCCTTCGAACTGCTTCGAACTGCCTCCGAACTCTCGGCCTCTTTTGCACGTACAATATGCATATGCATATGCATATGCATA
>NC_046657.1:91373470-91381687 GCF_010883055.1 Belonocnema kinseyi | reverse complement strand
TTAGTGCGGCCACATACTTGTATAGGCGCGACATGTAACGATTGGTTCCGCCACATATTTGTAGAGGCGCGACAGGCAGCTATATATTCGGTCGCGCCAAATTAGAGTGCATTTGAAATCCAAAATGGTAATAATCTAACTTTACTTTATAAGTGAATGGAAAGATAATTTTAATTGAGTAGAAAAGGTCTTGAAGGAATTCGAAAACTCTAAAGACTTTTTGAAATCAAAATTATGCCCAAAATGTAGCAAAGATGTTAGTATAAAATATTAATAACAAATTTGAATTAAAAAGTTTATTTTTTATTTAAGTTATAATTTTTTTGGAAATTATTAGAAAAGTGAATTTGAAGATACAGTTAAGTTTTATTTAAATTTAAATAAACTAAAAAAGATGTCTGATTAAATCAACCAGAATTCTGGTTGAATATCTCCTTAATATTTTTTTCTGGTTAAAGAAATAAAAATTCTTAAAAGAAATTTCCTTATAAAAACATATGAAAATTTTTTTTTCCTAAATTTCCTTATAGATCTAGACAAATTTTTTCTGAAATGTTGCATTTTTTAAATATTAGTTAATTAAGTGGTATATGAGTTTTTTAATAGCTGTAAAGTGTAAGAAGCATTTTCGAACGTCAAAGGAAATTACGGCTAGCTTCTACAGTTTAGCTAAGGCCATGTTATAAATATGAACCATTTTTTCAAATTGAAATAAGAAGTAACTCAATCTTACAAAATGTCATTTTCCCTGCTCCAGAAATCTATCTTTAAGAAAAAATGTAAGTTTGCTTAATTTTTTTTTATTATCATTTAATACTAAAACTTGACATAAAAATTGCCATAATTTTCGTGTTTTTTTTGTTTTAATATATGAGCTAATTATATTTTTGAAACCACAACCATGAAAAATAGTATAAACCAATGCTTTAAATTCACAGAACTATTATGTACTTCAATAGTCTATATTTTTTAAAAGAATTTGACGCTGTTTTTATTTTCTTTTTAAGGAATATATAAGTTTCCTTAGTTTTTTATTTAGATTCCTTTAATTATTTCCTTTATTTCTTTATTTTGTAACTATTGAGAAAAATAAGTTGAAACTTTAAAATGTTCTCCACCGGTCATGTATAGAAAACTATACTTTCCAGCTGGTTGATTAAGCTTTTGTTTGCATTTACTTGTTTCACTGTTTGCATATTTTCTAATAATTTAAATATTTGATCAACTTTCAGTTTCTTTTATAAAATTTTAAAGGCTTATGCATTATAAATTAATTAACTCATTAAAAAAAGGTTTTTTAAGAAAAATAACAACAATCAAGCAAAAAATCCCACTTTTTTATATGAAAAAGATATTAACAATGTTTATTTCTTGCATAATTAAAAAGAAATTAGGAAGGAATTTCACATTTGAATAAAATTATGAATTGAACCAAAACATACACGATCTGGCACTTTTTTGTTAGACTTATTTTTTCAAAAATTGTATAATCCTTTTCAAAGATCTTGATTGAAAACCGAAGTTTAATTCCGCTCTATTGCATTATTCACAACTTTCTTCTAACTGCAATTCGTAACACAGTAGACAATTAGACATAATGTAAAAATTACAATGAACATGACAAGTCAAAACTGTCATCTAGATACTTGAAGTTAAAGTGAATATTTATTTCTGACAATATTAAAACTTCCATTTTAATATTGAGTTTATTAAATTAAAAAGGAAAATATATTTAAATTATTTACGCCTAGAGTTATAATGCATAAAGCTTCTTGTTATTCAAAAATCAATATATTTCAATCAAGATTTTTTTCTTACTTCTTAAATCTTGTAAACAAGAACAAATGTTTTCATGTAATAAATAAGTGACGAAATTTTGTTAACAATTTTTTTTTAATGTGATAAGCCGTGATTATTTCTGCCGTCTTGAAGAAAAAAGTTACTCTCTAAAGTTTGACGTAAAGGGTCATTTTCGCGTTGCAGCGTATACGTAAAGAAGACTCACGTCAAAACGAAGATAGTGAGTTTCTTCACGCAAACAGCAGATTTGGCTTAACGCATTTTTCCCTCTCGATGGATTGTTCACCTTGGCGCACGGGGTATTTCCTAAATTAATTTTTTTACGTAAAAAAATTCGTGTCTACTAAAATGTAATGTTTTTCTCTCGATGACTCAAATTAAACAAAAAGGTTTGAAAGTGTAAAATTAAAAATGTAAAGTACTGAAAAAATTCTGAATTTAAGAATCAAATCCTAAACAATAAAAAATTTTAATATTGAAATTTAATTTGGTTTTGAATATAAGGGTTTAATATGGTAAAATTGACAACTGTATGCCTTCTAACTTGATTAGGCTTAAATTAATGGCCTCCAAAATCTGATAATGCCCAAATACATACATTAAGAATTCTGCATTTCAATTTTCAATTCAAAACTTTCAAAATTAATTAATTTAAATTTATCAGATTATACTTGAGGCATATTCAAAATTTAAAAATATTAATGCTTGTATTTTTAATTTATCAACTCTATGAAAAAGTTGCAATTTTCGCGAGGTTTGACATCGAACAATCTGCTTATTGCAGCTTTAAGTTATTTATATCCTAAAGCTGAAAAAAATGTATTGCCGCATCATAAATGATTTCATTTAAAACGTTTAAAATTAAATAATTTGAATTGACAGGTTATACTCGAAGAATATTCGAAATTTTACAAATACTGAAATTTTGAATTTTAAATTTATAAACTAGTTTCTTTTAATAATTATTATTTTATTCTTACGATTCTAAAAGAAAATAATTACACTGTAATTTTAATTGTTTTCATTTCAAATTTCTCTCATTTAAAACCATTTCATTTCAAAGGCTTTGAAGTTATAATCCAATTTTCGAAACTGAATAATTTTGAATGGAATAATTATTTAATTGCTAACATACTTCTAATTTGAAATAAAATTGTGGGACACTAAAGTATTTCCATGCAAAATAGTTATGCTGAACTTTAAACGCTTCCTTTTATATTTTGACATTGTCGACTTCTGAAAAGTTTCAAATCTAAAACTTTAGAACTATGAGTCCTAATTACTTTCCTGAGTTTTTTGTTGAATTTAACTAATTATTATAAAAATAAGGGAATTTTCTTTTATTTCTCCAGCTTATTTGAATGCTCTCCATTGTTGAAGCCAAGAAACAACCCACATATATCTGTATTCAATTCAATCAAATTTAAAATTTAACGATAGTTTCATTTTTATTGAACTAAATTGTACTTAAATTTAACACCATTTAACACCATTCAACATCTACAATTTTAACTGAAATTTACTTAAATTCAACTAAATTTTACTTAAATTTTGAATGTAACTAACATGTATTCACTTTTTTAAATGATCTAAATTGTATTCAATCTTTAAATTTAGTTTTACAAAATAATTTTTAAAATTGCACTACAATAAATCTTAAAGTACGAATAGAATTGTTTTAAAACTTATTTACTTAGCATCTAGAAAACTTCTCTTTGAAAAGAAACCAGACGAGAAATTAATTTAACTAAATTTTATTTAATTCTAAAATTCACCTAAATTTCATTTAAATGTTGAATTTAGCTAAATTTCATTTAAATTTTTTTTTAGCGTATTTTTAGCGTACAGGCCTTACAGAGCTAGCCAACCGCCTCAACTATAGCAAAGATTGCTATAGTGATGGCGAAGGCGAACGCGAGAACAAGAAACAGAAGATCACGTTCAGTTAGGAATTCAACAACTTTAGGTGTGCGCCCCGGCCCCTCCTCGCCCGCTGACGTGCTAGGAGGACGCGGTTGCCATAGAAACGGTGAAAAGTTGAAGAGGGCAGCACCTCAATATAGTCGAAAATGTAGTTAGATATATATATCGGCCGTCCCCACCACTGACCCATGCCGTATCTAGGACCTAATTCTTATATATCCCTATATCTATATCTTTGGTATAGGTAAGAACCTTTTAAATTTGTAATATGATAAATAGGCTGAAGATTCTCAAGGCTCAATGACAGTTAGGTAAAAAAATAAAATATATTAGACGTTTATTGTATTTACAGTGAAGGTTTTAAAAAAACGAAGTGTATTTGCTTTCTTCGGCGTGTAACTTCGTCCACAACCCGGAACTTGACACCTCATGGCTTAGACTACATTTCTGACACTTGCATCAAAACAAACAAACAGAACCTCTCAACTTACGTCATTTTTACAAACTTTCTCATTCGCACACTTTTCCATGTATAGGAAGAGGACAACTGCGCACCTGCTCACGCAAATTTAAGATCTTCCTGTAATGTGCGTATCACTTACGGTAATGTTTCTATTGCCAAGTGGGGGAACGGAGTTAGGTCTCCTTATTATTCCTTCGTGGAGAATTCATAGCGTCGCGAAAAGAAAATTGAATCCATTCGCATTTCAATGACTCTTATCAAAACCAGGACCAAACCTCAAAACTGAATGATCTTATTTTAATCCATAAATAGCATAGATGGGCAGCGCCGACCGTTGGAGCAAAGGTGACTTTGCTTATATTATCACTTTTATTTAACAATTATAATTCTACTTTTGCATAAAATAAATCTATTTTATTGTACAGATAGTATAATCTGCCAGTTATTGTATGTGGATCTTTTGTAGAGGCACAAGTTTGAAGACATAAAGCCTATACATGTCAATGCTTTTACCCGTTTTCGCACTCGCAACGCACATGATTATCATACCATAAGGCCGACAAATTTTAAAGCCAGAGACCAGACCTAACATTTCCCAAGGATTTTGATGCGCTGAATCCGAATCCGAGCTCAAAATTACTCCTGTTTTAGCTGTTTTTGAGGTTATGTAACCGAACAAGAAAAATGTCTACCACAAAAGCTAATATGGAATTTGAAAGTACTAATCTTCCTCTTTCAAACCTACTTCGATTTATTAGGATATCTTTATTTTTCACCAAAATATTGTAATTTGAAATTTTTTATTTTAGCGTTTTAACCCATTAACGTTGAGGTGTTCAGATTTATACAACGCATTCTCTATTGCTGACGCACGATATTTTTTCTTCAAAATATTATCTCAGGGGTTTTCGAGGGTGCCCTTTCTATTGCCGGTGTCAGTTTTTTGTTATAACCCCTAGAAGATCCAATATGGCGGCCACAATTTAAGGCTTTAAAAAAGAACAAAGGATCCCGCACAAAATACCAACAAAAAAGCGTGCAGTCCTTTGGAACCAAACTTCGCACATTGATAAAACAAAAGAAGATGGACTGCGGAGAATTCTACTGCGCACTCTGTGTGCATTCTAATGTTCACATTCGCTGTATGTGCGCGCCGTTCTACGGCGCAGGCAGTCTTCGATCTCTAGCTGGCTCACTGAACTGGCGACGCTTTTATGACGTGTTATGCGTAGGTGATAAATTCGTTTTTTGCTACAAATCTTTCCGTGTTAGAGAACACGTTTGAGTGGCGGGCTAACGGTTGGATGCGTAGGTTGTATATAGTGAGTTTTAGAATTTCCATGCTACTGTTCATTATAAGAAAAAAATGCGTTCTAGAACTCCTTGCGCTAAGAAAGTTAATACGTTTTGTCACGCTTGTGGAAAGTATGAAACGGAGAAATACTGTCGATCAATTAATGATTCGATAAAAACGTCATACTTCAACTGTTATGAGACTTCAATGCAAAATTTGGATAAACCGTGGGTACCAACCTCAATTTGTCATGCTTGTAGATTAAATTTGTCAAATTGGGAAGATGTAAGTACCAAGATGCAGACTGTTATTCAAACACCTGTTTGGCGTGAGCCCAACGATCATGATACTGATTGTTACTTTTCTTTATGCAAAACAAGAAGTTTTTCTAAAAAGTATCTGGAGAAGATTGTTTACCTGATATCAAAAGTGTTACACCAGTCAAGATTGGCATTAGAAATCATACTGAAAAAAAGTGAACGATCAACTCACGAATCAATGGATACTGACGATCCTAATGCAACTGAAGATTCTTCTTGGGAAGAATCAGATGATGAAAGTCCAAAATTTTTTGACCAAGATGGATTAGATGATTTTATACGTGACCTTGACCTTCCAAAAGATAAAGCTGAGCTTTACCCATCAAGACTCAAAGAGAGGAAACTATTGTTACCTGCTACTAGAGTAACTGTTTATAGAAATAGAGAAGAAAAGTTTATCAAGTACTTTTCAATGGACAGTGGGATTGAATATTTTAATGATATCGAAGGACTCATTAATTTATATAAAATAAACTTATATACCCCAAAGGATTGGCGTCTTTTCATAGATTCGTCTACAGAAAGTCTGAAAGTAGTACTAATAAATAATGGAAATAAGTACGCTGCAATTCCAGTATGTCACTCAACTACACTGAAAGAATCTTATGATACTTTCCAATTACTCCTGATAAAAATAAAATACAATGTCCATAATTGGCCTATTTGTGGTGTCTTCAAAATGATAAATCTTATAATAGGTTTACAACCAGGAAACATTAAATACCCTTGTTTTCTTTGCCTTTGGGACAGTCGTGCAAGGAATGCACATTGGATAACGGAGAAATTGCCAGACAGATTAGAGTGGACAGTTGGTCAGTATAATGTTGTTTATGAAAGTCTTGTTGACAGAAAAAATTATTGCCACCACTCCATATAAAACTAGGGTTAATGAAGCAATTTGTGAAAGCCCTAAAAACCGAAGGAGAATGTTTCAATTATATCAGATCTACATTTCCGCATTTAAATGTTGCCAAAGTTAAGGAAGGTATTTTTGTTGGGCCTGATATAAGAAAACTTATCAAAGATGATGACTTTAACAAAGCCATGACATCTATTGAAAAGCATGCATGGTTGAGTTTCAAAGGCGTTGTACAGAAATTTTTAGGGAACAATCGAGATCCAAAGTTTAGAACTATTGTATCTAGTATGTTAAAGAATTTTAAAAGATTAGGTTGTTTGATGAGTATGAACTTCCATTTTCTCAAATCTCATCTGGATTATTTCCCAGAAAATGTTGGAGTTTTGAGTGAAGAAATGGACGAACGCTTTCATCAAGACTTTCACCAAATAGAGCAACATTATCAAGGTCGATGCAATGTAAGAATGATGGCCGACTATTGCTGGTCTTTGCAAAGAAATGATAATGACTCTACTAGTCAAACGAAAGTCTCTTCAACGATCGTTTGACATGAAGCGCAAACTTTTCCATAAGAAAACAAGCAATTAGTTTCACCTTCATTGGACATACAATCGTAAGTCTTGCCTTGATTGGCTGGGCAATCGTAAGTCTTTCCTTGATTGGCTGGGAAATCTAAAGTCTTTCCTTGATTTGCTAGGCAATCTTAAGTCTTGCCTTAATTGGCTGGAAAATATTAAGTACTTCCTTGCGTAGCTGGACAATCCCAAGCCTTGCTTTAACTGAATGTGCAATCATAAGTCTTGCTTTGACTGGCTGGACGATTCAAAGTCTTGCCTTGACTGACTGGGCGATTCAAAGTCTTGCCTTGATTGGCTGGGCGATACAAAGTCTTGCCATAATTGACTGGATAATCTAAAGTCTTGCCTTAATTGGCTGGAAAATATTAAGTACTTCCTTGCGTAGCTGGACAATCCCGAGTCTTGCCTTAACTAAATGGGCAATCGTAAGTCTTTCCTTGATTGGCTGGGCAATCTGAAGTCTTGCCGAGATTCTGAGGATTTCATTTCACTATATATAATACAAAAACAACAATCTTGAACCATCTTTATATAGAATCAAATTTCCGGGTCACTGGTGACGGCGTAAAGCCTGGATGACGGCGTAGCTTTCGTGAACTCGTACAGAGTTTCTAACCGAAGTCACAACATTTTTCTCGTCCTTAATTATTAATAATACTATAACTTTCATACAAAACAATATTTATGTGTATCCTTCCAGCGGCCATGTTTTTTGCGCGACACTAGTACCCTTTGTTCCGCGGATATAAACGCGATTCCAGTGTAAAAGTTTACAAGTGCTTAGGTGATACATGTATCATACGTTTCGTCGATGTATGATCAATAATGTAGAACAAAAAAAACATCAATTTTTGGAATAAAACAATAAACAACAACTTATACAGTGTGTCCCATATTTATAGGGCCACCCCATTTTTTAAGGATAATTTTTTTTCTATTGGAACAAAGTGCACCAAATTTTTTGAGTGAATAAATGAGTC
>NC_046657.1:91363725-91373370 GCF_010883055.1 Belonocnema kinseyi | reverse complement strand
AGATGTTCTTCTAGCACTGCCTGGTAATCTCCGCTTTTCATTTTATGAGAAATAAAAGCTAAGGCCACTTTTCCGAAACCGCTGTATGCCCCCCATACCATGGCGGAACCGCCTCCAAAGTTTCGGGTTGAAAAATAACGAGGCTCATCTCTCAGATCACGCCAATAATAACGCATTCCGTCAGGACCATCTAAATTAAATTTTTTTCGTCAGACCAGATAATCTGAAAAGCAAGTAAAAGACCCAAGCTTTAATTACATAGGCTTAAAGGAACTAATTATTTGTTATGAGAAAAAATGCACTGTCTAAGTATGTACCTTTGACCATTCGTGCGTCCAATGTAGCTTCTCTTCTGCAAAATTGTAGCGTGCCTGCATATGATGAGGTTTCAGTTTATGCGCTTTTTGCATTTTTTCACATACTAAATTAGGGGAATCCTTAAATACTCGATGCACTGTACTTTTGGACACATCATTTTTTATTCTTCTGCACCCCTTAGTTGTTTGCGAGGCGGCGGCGACTATTTTTCGTTTGTCACAATCTGAGAGCTTTGGCTTCTATTCTTTATATACAAGTAAATAACATTTCTCGATCGGTTTATAAGCTTCACTATTTCACGTTGTGATTTCCCACATTTTTCATACGCATCAATTGACGCCTTTTCTTCTGCAGACAATGCTTTCCCTCTTCCTATATTTGTTTTGTTACCTCGAATATTATTAACACACAAGCACAATTTAACTGGCCAAAAATGCATTCGGAAGCCTATTTATACCAGGAGTATACATATGTGCATGCCAGGTAAAGCGAGAAAAACCCGGGAACTCTCGCTACTTACGGCGATCTCCGCAATAAAAATAGGAGAAATATTTATTTCGAACATATTGTGCGAATATACACTTTTTAAAATAGGAAAAATACGTCGATAAGCCCCAAAAAGAATGTATGTGGGAAAGTATGTATGTGAAAAATCCTCGGGAAAAATTTAAATTAAAAGAAAAACACAACTGTAACTTACTTTGGGAATTCACGCACAATATTTAGTTTTTATACATACATATGTATATGTTTATGGCATGTAAGAAGTAAAATTTTAATATTATATATTTTAAATTGCATTATTTTACGAATTATTTATTATTCTTCGAAAAAATTGAAGTATTTTTTAGTGGCCCTATTAATTTGGGACACCTATTTTTTCGAAAAAATGTCCAAATAAATGAATGAATGGAATTGCGAGCTCTATATTTTAGGGAAAATCGTTAATTCGACTCATTTATCCACTCAAAATATTTGGTACATTTTGTTTCAATAGAAAAAAAATTATCCTTAAAAAATGGGGTGGCCCTATAAATATGGGACACACGTATTGCAAATGGCTTACCGGGTATAATCTCGGTTTTTGATATTCAATAGTTAAATAAACTGCTAAATAATCTACACAAGATTACACAATTCCATGTACAATATAAATTCTTCCGGATCCTCTATTTTTAGGTGAACTAGAAGTTTTGTTCAGCTCCACCAAAATCCTTTCTTTGACCTGCGACAACACTGATTTGCATTAATTAAAATATTCTCCTGAACCGAGGAAAATATTTGCTACATTAACCAAAAGTTTTACTTGAATCAAGCAAAATGTTTGTTTGCATCAACTAAAAGATATGGTACAATGAATTAAATGTTTCGAACCAAACAATTGTCTTGGTTCAACCAACTCTTTCTTTGTCCATATATCAACACACAGAAAAAACTGGGGATTCACTAAAGTTTCGGCTCAAGTAAAAGTTGGTATCATTTAGAAATTGAGCTCCAATAGATACCTGTGGAGAGCCAAAAGGGTTCGTTTAGAGCGCTTTTGAAAAGAACATGAAGACGCATTCACAAACCAAACGCTTGCGAAGTAGGGCTGGTAAGTTAAGAGTCGATTTACATTTAGCGACCGATGACTTGAGACGAAAATTTTCTTGCATATGTATATGCCTTTATGTTGACAAGTTTGCTACATAACTTACAACTGATATTTATAAAGTCATTATATCTATTTTAATTGCGGAATTGTTTTGTAATTTAATTTTCTTCATCAAGTATTGTAAAGTATAATTATAGGGTAGTGGTAACAAATAATATCTAGCAGATACTTTTTAAACATTGATCTTCGTTTTGAGGTGGACATAGATGACGCTATGCCCATTTCCGTCGGATTCACTTTGGATATGCAATGTTGTTAATTATTATTGTTAGGACTGATCTCCTGATTCCGAACCTGCGTGATACCCCTCCAGCATTTATAATCGAAAATATGAGTTAAAACGAACAATTTTCACAATGAACACTATCTCTCTAAAGTTAATCATTTTAAAGATAGAAGGGTTTTAATTTCCGAACAAAAAATACCTTTTAATTAATAGTCATGTTTCTCGAAAGTGATTTGTTTTATTAAGAAACGTTTAACACATAAGCGTTCTATACTCTATAATAAATATGTTTTCGTATGAAGACGATAAGAAATGATTAATTTTTGTAGAATTAGGCATCTCTGAAACCAGTGATATCATTTGTAATCGAAATCTACTCTAATCCGCAGCTGTAGAGGTAACGAAAATACCTTAAATAAAATTGCATCTAACTTTGTTTCTATACATCCTGCGAGGTTTGGATAAAGTTCAAATAATTTCAAAAGTGAATTGGAATCCATTCATAATATTTTTTTTAAATTAGTGTTCGAACATTGCAAGAAGCGGGCGATTCATATGATTGGAGTTACCTCACTTGGTACTGACCTTAATGAAGCACTGTTGCCGCCCTTAAATTATGAATGTTGCAGTTAAGTCAGAACATTGAGTGCTTATCGTTCGGTCGTCGCGAGACGTGCGCTCCGCGAGACGGTCGTAATGTTTACCGCATTTTAATTCGCAATACTGATTTTGTCGTCGTTTTTGTTTTCAATTCTATACGGATATATCTTATGCCCTGCTGTTGAGCTCTTGGCGCCGTATTTCATTAATATTGTTCATTACTTTGGAAATTTTTTAATGGATATTTCAGTGGGTCTTATAACCTACAAAACTACGAAGTTATACTCAAATCCACCGGTTTAAAGTTGTGATGTTTCGTCTTTATGAGATTTTCTGCGATTGAAAATTATTCAATTTATCAACATCGCCTATTTCAAAGCTATTTTCAGTTCCCTTATTATTTAAAGGAATGTTTGAAGTCACGTGATTTCTCAGTTTGAGTGTGTGATTATAGCCTTGTCTCTTGATAAAACCAGTGTGCGAGCAGCAGTGAATCGCGACAGATCGTTGTCCGATCATTTCGGATCAGTAAAGTGATTAACTCAATAAAGGCATTAAATCTTACAACTTACAAAAATGTCCATATAAATGAGTGAGTGATCTGTGTGGTTCTCAAAATTGGTCTTAATCTGTCAAGTATTCTATACTTGAAATGAAACGTGAACTATTCATGATTTCTAACGATTCTTCTCTGTCTATTCCTGATCTGGCAAAATTAAATATTTATAAACATAAACATTTAAAAAATGGTCCTTTGAGCCAGATTGAAGATCGTGAAAAAACATTCAAAAGTGTAAAATGAATACAGAAGAGACCAAAGTGAGAAATTTTATTACGTGAAAGCACAAGAAGCAGGTGGAAAATATGACGGCTTGAGGTCACGTAGCAAAGATATAAGTTGATGACAATTTATTGACATTTTATTAATAATTATGCTCTCGCACACTCAAATTGGCTCGCCTTGTCAGAGCACTTTAAAACTAATGTAAGTAAGTTCTTTAGTTTGCAAATTAAGACTTTTCAATTTTAGCTTAATTATCAGCAATTGTCAATTTAAATTTCTCCTTTTGTTAAAATGGATGCATTATTCTGTGAGTTATCAGAGATTTCTCCGGCGATTCTACGCACTGAATCCAATTTTAAGAAAATTGGAAAAGCCAATCTAACAGTGGCTACTGTCAAATCCCGGATAGAACTTCTTGACCAACGCTGGATCAGTTGTGAAACCCTTCATCTGGAAATTAAAGCTGGTACTACGTCGGCTGAGCGTGAGAAATTGGAATATTTCACAAAGTCTAAATATCTCGCTATTGAAGATGCTAATCTCAATGCGCGAGAATTTTTATATAATCAATTGGTCTTAGTTTCTCCTGAAACTAAGGCTAATGAAAGTTTAAATCAGTCTCAAATTATTCTTCATGATTCCTTGCCTGCTAAACTTCCTCAAATCACTTTACCGGGGTTTTTAGGAGACTCCAAGGATTGCGAGAATTTCCGCGATTTATTTTATGCTTTAATAATTCAAAACTATTCCTTGTCAAATGTAACAAGATTACACTATTTGAAATTGTCCTTAAAGGGCGAAGCTGAAGGTTTTTAAATACATGTTTCGATAACTGATGCTAATTTTATCTCTACTTGAGAGTCGCTAAAGACCAAATTTGTAAACAAGAGAGCTTTAATCTCAACTCATTTACAAGCCTTTATCAATCGTCCTAGTGTGTCGAATAATATTCTAGAAGACTTAAAAAACATACGCAATAAAACAAATGAGTCATTGGCGGCTCTCAAAAATATTAAACGCCTAACAAAACATTGGATTGATTTAGTTGTTTTTATAATGGTTAAAAAGTTTGATATTAGTACTGTCAAGGAATGGGGGATACATATTTGTTCCAGCACTGATTATCCCACTTATCAACAACTTGACTCATTTTTGGAGACTCGCATACATATTTTGTAGGCTATTAAAGCTTCAAGACCTGGTGCGAGTACTCAAGAAAAGAATAGGGCTTCAAGACAATAGGGAGTTAGGAGCCAGAATGCAACTTCTAGCTCAAAGTGTCTCCTTTGTAAGGATAATCACTCTTTATTTAAATGCAACCAATTCAAAGCTATGTCTGTGGACAGTCGTAGGGAATTTGCTACAAATAATCATTGTTGTTATAATTGTCTCATGTCTGGACATCGACCTCATAATTGTGTTATTAAATTCAAACGTTACATGTGCGTTAGGAGACATAATTTTTCACCACTAACTAACTCTGCATCGGTTACTTCTGAATTGGCAGTTTTAGGTTCTCTCGCGTCACAATCAAATTATCCCGGCAATTGCACCCTGGCCTTGAGGTGAATCATGTTTCGCTTAAAGAAGCAGACGATAAAGTTCCGTTTAATTTTTTGAATAATTATCGAAATTTATCGCGCTCAAACTTACTCGCCACGGCTGTTATTTCCTTTCAAGCTGAAAATAGAAGAAGTCACAGATTTAGAGTTTTGCTGGGCCAAGGACCTGAATGTTGCTTTATTACCGAAAGAGCAATGCAAATATCAAGTTCACGCTACAAAAAGGTTAAAGCAGTAGTATTTGGGGTTGGAGGAGTTAATATTGGTTCTTCAGATAAGTTAGCAGAATTTAATTTAATTCCTACAGAAAAGAACTGTCCTAAAGTCCAAATCCAAGCTTTAGTATTATCACACCTTACATCATATGCTCCTCCTGTAAGATCTAACGTGGGGAATGAAGTACCGTTTTTGGTTAGGTATTATCTGGGCCTGTTTCGGTCACAAATAAAATTGAAATAAACGTTCCAGATACAGCACATCAGGCTATTTCAGCAGAAGTCTTGCATGAAGACTTAACCAGGTACTGGGAGTTGGAGGAAGTTTCCTTTAAAAATACTTTGACAGATGACGAAATGTTTTGTGATAAGCATTTCGCCATGAATTACCAACGAACAAAACACGGACGTTACATGATATGCTTACCTTTCACAAACGGTCCTTACATAAAAATAGGTGCATTCCTGGAGAGAGCTAAAATCGTTTTGAATAAAGTAATTCGTCGCTCATCGGAGAAATCGGAATTATTGTTACCATACTCCAGTTTCTTATCAGAATATGAAAGCCTTAAGCACATGGAACTTCTTCAAGAAAAAAAATTGGATAGTTTCCAAAAACTGTCTATTTGCCTCGTCAGCCTCTCTTAAGAGAAAGTAGTTCAACTACTAAGTTGAGGGCTGTTTTCAGCGCTTCCAGTTTAACTTCCAATAATTCTTCCTTGAATACTCATGTTCACATCGGTTCCAAGACTCTGAATGATTTAATTTCAATCATTATGAATTGGAGATAACATAGCTTTGTTTATATGGCTGACATTGAAAAAATGTTTAGACAAATTCTATTTGACCCTCGGGATTGCGACTATCAAAGAGTTGTCTAGATTTCACCTGATAAAAGGCTAGTCGCTTATAGACTTTTAACCGTTACGTACGGTACTGCCTGTCCTTCTTATTTCGCTAACAAAGTATTTAAGCAGTTAGCTCATGATGAAGGAAATAGATTTCCTTTAGCCCAAACTATATTAGAAAATAATATTTACGTCGATGATGTTTTGTTTCGTGCAAATGGTCCGATTGAGGCTAAAAAGGCGCGAGCTTAAGTAACACTGTTATTAGAAGTTATATGATCCTATGCGTTGGATTCATAATAGTGGCAAAAATTGTAATGCAGGAACTTTGGCACTTAGTAGGACACTTAGTGTGGCCTGTGTTTGTTGCCAATAGAGTTTCCCTAATTCAGGAGCTGGTACCTCGCGCGAAATGGCGATACATTTCTACTAAAAATAATCTGGCCGACTGCGTTACTCGGGTCTCATGCCAGAAAAATTATTAAGGTATTCCTCATAGTGGCAAGGCCCACCTTGGTTAACTTTGCATTCCTCAAAATGGCCTGAATATCGCCACGCAGCCCCCTCGGAATCAAATTTAGAACAGAGGTCACTAGAGAGTCATCATGTTTTGAGTGTGATCAAAAGTCCACTTAACTTGATGCTTAAATTCTCCTCTTGGCCAAGATTGCTTCGTGTAACGGCCTATTGCAAAAGGTTTATTGATGACTTTGTGTTCAAGCACTGAAAACTTAATAAGCCTAAACCTAAATTTTCAATCATTTCTCTTAATGCGATTGAAATCCAACAAGCTGTTATATTTTGGATTAAATTTCACCAGGCAAATTCCTTTCCTAGATAAAAGCCTTGAAGGAAGAAGATAGGGTGGTTGCAAAAAACTCGCCATCAAAAAGTTTGAATCCATTTTTGGATTCCAACAATCTCTTAAGGTTAGGTGGAAGACTACGGCATTCTCCTATCAGTTCCGATGAGTAGAATCCTATCATTTTGCCGCGTCACCACTTGAGTGAGCTTATCGCTACGCATGCTCACCTTTGATCTTTACACGGTGGTCAGCAATTAACTTTACATATGCTCCAACAGCGTTACTGGATTTTAGGAGCTAGCTCTTTGGTTAAACGACTGATCAAAGGTTGCCTGGAGTGCACACGTGAGAGAGCGGCTCCGTCTTAACAACTTATGGGGTACTTTCCTGAATTTAGAGTAACACCACATCGTCCATTAACTCATTCTGGTGTAGACTATGCAGGCCCATTTAATGCAGAAATGGTTCAACAAAGAGCTTAATCTTGTGATCTGTGATATCGTTCTTGTGAAACATGATTCTTTACCGCCTTGTGGATGGTTGTTAGGTCATATAATTAAATGCTACAAAGGTAAGGACGATTTAGTACGTTCTGTTCGCGTAAAAACTGCCAGTTCGGAATACGAACCTCCGATTACCCAATTTTGTCTGTCATGAGTGAGAGCGAAAGAAATGAGCGAAATCTGAACAACTATTATTAATTAGATTTAAAAGAAATTATTCTGTAAAATTAGTGGATTATAGCGGGCGGCTAAGACTATTAAATTTTTATTACATTTATGCTGTTTCTTTACGGCGGGCGGCATTTGCGTTGTTGACAAATACACGATTAACCACTTATTTTCTTTTTCTTTTCATCGTGCAGTTACCACTCACGAGGCGGGATGCATATTTAAAGTTGTGATGTTTCGTCTTTATGAGCTTTTCTGCGATTGAAAATTATTCAATTTATCGACATGATAGCCTTGTCGCTTGAGAAAACCAGTGTGCGAGCAGCAGCGAATCGCAACAGATCGTTGTCCGACCTCTTCGGATCAGTAAAGTGAATAACTCAATAAACACATTAAATCTTACATCTCACAAAAATGTCTATCTAAACGAGTGAGTAATCTGTGTGGTTCTCAAAAATGGTCTTTGTCTATCAAGTATTCCTAACTTGGAATAAAACTTGAACTATTAATTATTTCTAACGATTCTTCTCTGTCTAGTCCTGATTTGGCCAAATTAAACATTTATAAACATAAACATTAAACAAATGGTTCTTCGAGCCGGAACAAAGATCGTGAAGAAACATTCAAAAGCGTAAAATTAATACAGAAAAGACCGAAGTGAGAAATTTTATTAAGTGAAAGCACAAGAAGCAGGTGGCAAATATGACGGCTTGAGGTCACATAGCAAGGATATAAGCTGATGGTAACATCTTCGCACGTACTGTAAGACAGTCGTCCTTCTCCAAACAGTCTGTACTGTACTCTTTCATGCTGTCATCCTTCACTGGATCGGTCTTTCATCACCGAAAGACATTTTCCCATGCTTTCTGTGCAGGGTCCTTTGTTGATAACAAATGGATAACAAATGAATGGAATAATAAACAAATTATTTGTATTCTATTAGTCCCTACACGAAAAGACTTTTGATATCAATATTTGAATAATTCTATATGTATAATTAAAATAACATACAACAATTTAGGTATAATCGGGGTACTGCTATAAAGATTCCTACTATAATAAGAGATGATGGTATTTCTTTATGTATTATTATAAACTTGAGCGAGCAAAAATTAGTATTTACGTTTACAAAAATTCTTATTTACTATTTGAAAATGGTGAGTGTGCAAAAGTGATAATGGTCAATAACAAGTTTTGTAAAACATATCGTCAAAAGTAAGAATTTTAAGTAACATAAGTTGTAAGAAATGTAAGAAATTTTAGTATTCTTAAATAAGAATGTGTATTGAAATGAGTGCCGCTGGTAATATCTGCAACTGGGATTTGCGAGAATTCTAAAAGACTATACTAAAAGCGCCCGAAGGTTTTCGAGCTATTCCGTCTATAGCCGAGCTCACGACGATCACACCATCTGACCGACTGTACTTGGCTCATGACTTGGTATTCCCCGCCAAACCTCTTCCATCATACTTGGGTTTGTAGTACAAAAATGTTCGTAACTAGTGAAATTTAAATTAAAGTTTAAACCAATTTTAATTTGGAAATTTTCTATTTAAACTCTCAATAATCGACACATATAAAGTAGAAGCTTTTAACACTTTTCAATTGAAAATGTTCAATTAAGTGCATTTAAACTGCAAACTTAAACCTTCACACTTTGATGAATTAAATTGTTCAAAGATCTCTGGTTAAAAAATATGAATCCGCGCTATCGTTTTAAATTCACTTAATTAAAACTTATCCTCAATTTCAACTGGCATTAATAAATATGTGAATAAATGCAGAGGCGTAAACTCCCTCCGCCATCGGGGTAGCGACGGGCTATTTACTTATAAAAAAACGCGTTTTCTTCATTTTTACTTAAAATTATGAATTGTTAATATTATTTTCAGTAAAATCTTCATTTTTCAGTCCATCTCACTCAAACCCACATCCCTCCCACCCAACCTCTTGGGTACCCCC
>NC_046657.1:91341819-91363715 GCF_010883055.1 Belonocnema kinseyi | reverse complement strand
CCCTCAGGTGGGGTAGCAATCGCTACTTTTCATACATGGTTTGTGCGCCCCTGAATAATGAGTAATTCAGTCCGGTATGAAAGATTAAAATCTAATTTGTGTTTTTAAACAAAAATAAATTAATATCTTTTAAATTAATTATAGAACACAAAACAAACGAATACAATCGACCCTAATGCCAATCAAAAAATCGTCTTTACTGTTATAATAGTTGGCTCAATTAAAAAACAATATCTTAAAAAAAACAGCAAAGATATCATCTATGTTAAAAAATTAGTGCATCTTCCTATTTAGAAAAACTTTAAAAAACAAATTTCCTTCCTTCCAATTCTAGAACACCCGTAACAATGAAAAAATCCCACTTTTAAATTCAGAGAAAATCGAAAATCAACATTTCCTCTCATCGGACTCGATAACAAATATATATTTTTTAATTATCCTCTTCTAATTTAGAAAAAACGAAAAGGAAAAATTCTTTCTTCGAACACAACAAAAATCTTGAAAATAAAAAAATGGCCTCTTCCATCCAAAAAAGGGTATCTCTTCCAACTCAATAAAAACTCTAGAAACATAAAATTTACTGCCAATTTAACAAAAATTAGAATTTTATCATTTCAAGGCTGATAAAATAAAAAAATACAATACATCACATTTTTCCACACAATAAAAACATAACCCTAAAAAAGTTCCTCTCGCAATTAGAAACAAATTAAATACCAAAATTAATTTTATTTTCTTCAATTTTGGTCCTTTTAAATTAATAATTTTCAATTTTTACTAAACGTTACAATAACAATTGTAACGTTAAAAGTTTAAATGTTTTACTCTGAAATTTTTACCATTCAAAGCTTCCTATTTCAAACGATTCAGTTTCAAATTGTTTACTTTTAAATATTTGATGCATAATTCCTCATTCAGATATTTTTTTAATAAACAATTTTCGAACTGAACGGGTTAAAAATTTCGTATTTTCGACTGAAACAATATTTAAATAGGATTTCAAATAAAAGAAAATCGTTCATTTAATTAATATATTAATTTTAAGTTATTTTCACATTAAAATTAGTTTATAAAGTTTGAATCAGACATTTCAATGTGCTTAATTATTGGGGCTTTCGTATTGAAAAAGTTGAATTTTCAACGTCAAAATCTGTAAATTGTTTAATTTAAAACCGATTTAGAATCATTTGTAAAATAATTTTTTTACAATTTTTAAAACTCGAAATACAGTTTAATTTTAAAAACCATTCATTAATTTATATTGTTTTATTTTTAAATCCGTTCAATAAAAAATTTACGTTTAAAAATGACGACATAAAATCCAAAAATTGTCAAGTAAAAGATTTTTGAATTAAGCGTTATGAAGTAAATGATGTAGTAATTAAAACAGTTAACAACTAAACTTAACATTAGAAAAAAAGTTGAAATCGAATTTATTTTTAATTGAATAATATTATGTGATATGGTATTTGTTATATTACAAGTGATTTGATAGGTGGTTCTTCTAAAAATCTGTGAAATTCCTTGTGAATAAATAAATTCACTATCATACTCATTTCTCGGCTTTTTCCGGTTTCAAAAAATTCCCGGTCATTTCCCGGTTTTCCGTCCAGCGGCCACCCCACAGATGATAAGTTAACAAAGCTTCAGATATAGACTATTGGGAAATTAAAATTCAGTAAATAATGGCTAAATGTTATTTGACGAAAAATGTTGTTATAGGATTATTTCCTTCGAAACTTAGACACTGGAAAACTCTTGGTACGTAATAAAACAATTTAATTACGTTCTACATATGCTCTAAGAGTAAGTAAAATATTTAAAACTTAAAATTGCATTGATAATTCAGAATTTAAGAGGTTCCCGTTGCCATATGTATTATTTTATTTTAATTACTTTAAATAATGAATAATTAATAAATATTTTTTCATCTTAATTTTGAAGGAAAATGTTCAAAATTTTTGTCTGATTTAATTCATATTTTTCAGGAGATTCGAACAGAATTTCTTCCTGAATATATTTTACTGAAAATATGAATATGTTAAAAATTCTCCGAATTTTAAGCACGAATTAAAATAGTAAAAAGAAGTTTATAACAAAAAAAGAGGAAGGTTATTTTTCTCGCAGGCTCTAGTAGGTAAGAGTTTAATATATTAAAAGCATCTTTCGTTAAGAGTTGGATTTTTTAGTGGTAATTATAACTTTCATAAAAACTTGCACCATTACGAAATTTCTTGTCCTTCTATAAAGTTACTTTAATAAACTAAGAAACATTATTTGATTTTATATATAAAAATTATATTGTTCCTATTCACTGTTATATATTTCAAAGAAAAAAACGATGATTCATAATTATTAACTCGCGTAATTGTTCTATACTTATTATAGTGGTCTAGAAAATATCCTTATTTTTCTCGTCTAAAAACAACCTAGAATTGTCAGGGAATTTTTTTACAAAATTTGAGTAGACGCTCTGAGATAATTCTAAAGATAATATTTTTTAATATTTTTATTGATATCTTTCAACATATAAAATATTTACAGAATATACCGATAATTAGTACAAATTTCCGCGATTCTTTCTCAAGTGAGCTAATAATTAGTTTTACATTCTGTAAAATAAAAAAAAACTGTAACTCCAGAACTGTCGCTTAATACAGAAAAAAATATTTTTTAAATTATTCTGTCTGTTAGTCTGTAGATTTTTATTTTGTTAGCACGATAACTTTCGAAAGAGTTTACAGCTTGGCTTGGTCTTTGGTATATTTTCGAGTGTCCTAAACCAAAGGTCAAGTTCTTTAGCCAGCCATTTTGGATAAAAATCCAAAGAGTGAGCGCATTTTTAACATTTTTGAAACAACTTTTTTTCAAGATTCAAACATTCTCTCTACGGATATTTACAGTATTCAAAAAGATGAACAATTTATGGAAAATACGGAAAAAGATAAGAAGACAGAAATTGTGCATTTGAAAAAGATGTACAAATTTATTATGAATCACTTTTTAATAGGGTGCGTAGTTTTTATTTTAATCGTGGGAAACATAATAAAGAGTAAAAAATAAAATAAAATCGGCATGCTGCGTGGGTACATTCTGATCACAACCTTCGTATTTTAATTTCTTGTTTCTCTCGTGTATGGGCTTTCAAAACAATTAACTTTTTTATGCATAAAAAATGGCAAATCTGAAATTACATTTTTTCATTCAACAATTTCACAGAATTTTAAAGATTCTCAAATATCTAAATGTATTTTCAATATATATGATAAACAGTTAATTAAGTCTGGAGTACCTGAAATTTTTTACCCAGCACTATAAGTTACTCACAAGTAGTGATACGCTTCTCTCGTTTAATATACAATGACCGAAAGAATCATGAGTGTCAGCGTAATGCGTGCGATTTATAGATATAAGATAGATTTATATATTCGTTTAGGTAATAGTTTAATCACAGAGAGAGTGGAGGCCCTTTAAATTAATAAATATCTATTATTAATTTCATTTTTACGTTTGAACAACAAATTAACACTATTAAAATACATATTTTTGTCATTAAGTTAATGACACTTTACGTGCTTCTTGTAATTTTGACATATATAAATATTTTAATTCTAATCAGATTTATTATGATGTTGAATATAGGTAAAGGACAATTCGTATTAACTAAAGTTTAATGCCATGTGTTCCATAACCTCTTCCTGCTTATATAATGTTTGGATATATACTTAATAGATCATTAATTTCTTAAAAAATGGAAAATTTTATTGTTTTAGAATTTTTGAATCCACGCTTTGTGAAGGCCCTCATCATGTAGGGGCCCCGTGGCTTTCGCCTCGATTTCCCCGCCGTAAATGCGGCCCTGAGTTTAATTTTTGTAAACAAACCCACTGTAGCCAGCGAGCAACCATCCGATCGTATACACATATATATTAAGAAGTATATGAAGTCCATGTAATAGAGTTCGTTCATACAGTTCTCTCCTTGCCATGTGCCAGCATGAAACACAACATCACGTGACCCCCATTTTTCGTATAGTGGTTTAGAAAGATTGCAAGACGTTCGTAACGATATGTACAACATTCTGTTTCACTTCTTTCAAAGCACTATACTAATTTTCGTTATTCAAATCCATTACAATATTTACTACAGCGACTGTAATTTTATACTGTAATTTTTTATGTATTTATACAATTAATACTGTAATTTTTTTTATGTAAGAGTCTAAAATTCGTTGCGATAAAAGAAATATTAATATCCAAAGTATCTCCGTGTAAACATGCATTTGAAACAATATGAAGTTTTATTGACCAGTTACTAAAGTGTAGAAAATTGTTATGTACAAAATTCCAGTTTTTTCATACTTCAACTGGAAAAATTATTAATAAAAAAAAATAGAGGAGGCAAAAGTTCGGAGCGTCCAGCTGAACGGAAAAAGTACATTTCCTCCCACTGTGCGTCATGAGTACGGTACGTTTGTTTATAGACTTTAATAGTTTATAGTCTGTTCATTTTAGAGTTAAGGTTTGCATTAATCTAATTACCTATTTCATTCAAAATCTCCTTTAAATTTAAGTTTCTTAGTAAAATTATTAGGCAGCAAGAAAAAAGCTTTCAAGAAAAAGAAACAAATAAATTATTGAACTGTATAAATGTATTTATGATTTTCGGTTCAATTAACATAAATATATGCAATATATTAAATGATATTAAATGCATTTTCTCACTTATCAGGCTTGTCATTAACTTTTTACCAAATTACTTCCTCAAACATTTGAATTACAATTATCATTACTTTTTAAAAAGATTTCCTTCAAAACTTGAAATTGTTAAGATTTAAAAGGTACAAAGATTCTTTACATTGCAACTTAAGTTGTAGTCGTAAATATTTGAATTATTATTATGTTTATATTGGATATAAGTGATATATTTCTTATTAATTCTTCTGATCATGTATATGTTTTAAATAATTTTGTCATTGAGCTCTTAAATATTATTAATTTTTTCATTAGCTACATTAATAATTTCAACAATAAATAATGATGTTAAACTAGAACAAATAATAAAATCAATAATATCAGCAAAAAAAAATACAAATATAAAGTTCGAACTGCTTTCAAAACGTATCTTAAAATTAAATTTTAATCATATTAAAATACATATTTTCATGACATTTTCTTTTTTTAATAATTAGTAATTGTTACTCTTATTTTTTCATTTTTTTCTGTTTATTTGCAAACAGCATCAAGTTTTTAATTATTTTTCCTTTTCTTAATGCAATTCAATGCAAAAGTCAGTCCTACTTTTTGTGGCGCTATCTATTGGATTAGTGTGACCGACATTTCCCCTCCGGATCGTAAGAGAACAGAAAAGTGGGGGTGATGCATAGGGCTGGTGGAAAGTATACATCACAACTGCAAATTTTTAGTAAAATCCGTCTTGTTTCTGAAGTGGGGCATATCAGTTCTTGATTAAAATATGACCCTTATGCAACCGCTTCTTTTTACAGCAATACAATACAAATTTTTTTGAGGTAATTTTATGCGCAGAATTAAAAAAAGATCAAATTCAAAATGAAAAGAAAATGTTGATCAATTTTTAATTTCTGATTCCTTTTATTATCAAATAGGTGCTTTCATGAATTCTTTATTCATACAGATCTAGCATATATAAAAAAATGGAGACTGTAAAAAGTCATTTTGTAATATATACTTTACGCGTAAATTAAACATTTTCCATTTCCAATACACTTGAGGAAGTAAAATATATTATTTTATTTTTTCGGCCCACCCTATGATAATTTTAATATGCTAGTCCTAAATAAGAGAATAACATTCATAAAATGAGCGCACTAAATTTGTGTAAAAAGTAAAAATTAGACAAATTTTTTTAAACATTTTACTACCGGATTTATATTTTACATTTTCAAGCACTAGATGATACGAACCATTTTTTAAGAAACAGAATCGTAGTTTAAAAGTTACAAAATACATTTGGGAAGTCTTTGCAGAATTTTTTTATCATGATTCCTTTTAATGTGATTTTTTTCGCACTTACCACAGGTAATTTAGGTCACCGGCTGATAAAAATTATCAGGCAACGGATAAAAATTGCTATCAATGAAGTCAGGATTACAGAGTCTCGTGGTTTTGTCATTATAAAACCTTCACTGTTTAAAATATCTGGTTGAACTTTTTATACAATTTCGGTGGTTGAAATTTCATCTACTTGTGAATGAAAAATTAACAACACGTGCAATAGAAATTTTAACCATTCAGTTGAAAATTCAACTACATGTAACTGAAATTTCAGTAAAGCGAAAAAAATTTTATTTGGCACAATTAGTGAATTTCAAAGCAAGTATAATTTTTTAGGGTATTAAATAGGTTTGCTTCAAGATTTTTAAATAATCCTAAATCTTGAATAAAACCCATAAAGATTCCTTAACCCCAGAACGATCCACCGGGGTAGTACGCTACCCCATTCAAAGTTCAAGGTACGCTTCACAGAATAAAATAATGATAAAATTTGTTGCAGGAAATTTTTTGGAGGGATAAACTTTTATTGAAACATCTTCGCGTTTTTTTAAACACATGTGTTGTCATAGAAAAACAGAAAAAAGTTTAACCAATATTTCGTTCAAGTTTATCCTGTAAAGTTAATTTTTGTTGCAGCGAATGTTTCATCGGAAATCGATGTAAGGTTTACCTTCTGTATTTTCTGTGTTCTGACTAAGGGCATGTACAAATTGGTCCGAGACCCTAACCATAATTCACTTCAGCTATTCGGCAATCGACCTCGGTCAACGAGCGAGATTATCTGTGTTTTGTGTGAGTTCTGTGCGGACTTGAATATCTTTTGGGGTAGCGCATTACCCCAGTGGGCGGTTTGTCTCAGTCATTTATCGGACAAATGGCAAAAATCTTAGAAATACTAGTCAAATTGATTATTAAAATTCAGATTAATTATAAATAATCCAAACTGCTTATAAGTACTCAAAAATAAGGTAATAATACTTACTTCGAATATTTATAAACATTTTGGATTATTTATAATAAATCTGAACTTTAATAATCAATGTTACTAGTATTTTTTAAGATTTTTGTCATTTTTCCGATTCTTCTAATTTCCTCTACTTCTTATGTTCAAATAATCAGGTTTTTTAAAGAAAAAGAAAAAGTGGCTTATATGCCCTTAAAGTATGACTATTCTTCTTTTTAAGTCCGCTTTTTTTAAATCGGTCATATTGTTAAGAAACTACGTTATTTTCGTAAAAAGCGACAATTTTGCGGAGATTTTAGGTCTTTTTTCATACATTGAAAAAATGCCCTACTTTAAAATTGTTATACTACAAAATACAAATAGAAAGCATTGTGCCACGGTACAAGTTTGGGGTAGCGTACAGCCCCGTTGGATGATTAGTGGATGAGCCAGCTACAGCTACAGCTATCCTTCTAGGGTTAAAAATACAGTGATTTGCAATTCACTAACTGTACCAAAATAATTCTGATAAGGAATCATGAATTACTTCGTACGTTTATGTGGTGAGATCCATGAGATTAATAAAGTGCATATATAATATTATTAGAAAAATAAGAAGCTTTAAGGAAGAAAAACATAAGGTACATTGGAATTTATTACCATTATGAATTTCGCGTCCGCTTATAAACCAACTTTTCTATATTCGTTTTCGTAATCATAACCTAAAAAAGCATACAGCACATAGTGCCGATAGTATGAATGAAATTTTCTCATTGGAATATTATTCCTTAGTACCTTTTTTTTCTTCTTTAAAGCTGCTTCTTTTACTAAATATTATATGTGTGTCCTTTCTTATTTTCATGAATCTCACGAGACAAACAAGGAGTCGTGGCACTTTATCAGGTTGTGTTCTGGCTTCGCGATAAGTATGATGGCGTATGGGTGCATGTGCATCTTCATTAATTTTCAACTACATTTTATTGAATTTTATTTCAATTCTGTGAATGAACGAGACTTCAACCACAAAAGTGGTTAAATTTTCAACATATTTCTAACAGTGTTTAATATGTTCAAGATCTATTTTACACAATTTGTATGTGATTTATCGATGGTTTTTTTTAAAATTAATGTATTGTCAATCAAATTAAAAATACATTACCTATCAGGAATGTTGTTAAGATCACCTGTTCTGGACGACCCTAGTGAAAAACTTTTACAACTGAAGGGTGAAAATTCAAAAGTGTATAAGAGCCATTTTTGAAATTTTCTGAGCCGGTAGAAAAACGTTTGCATTTTGACATTTGTCAATATTTTATTAATTTTTGAACTGCTATTAGTAGATTATCATTAAATATATAACGTCCCAAATTTTAAGCACTTCTCATAAAAATGACGAAGGATAGAGCCTTTTCAAATATGACCACGTAAAAGTGCGAGGGGGCCTGGAAATTCAAAACTGTATATAAGAACCAATAATGATCTCGTTTCATCGGATGCTCGATATGGTACTTTAAAACGCATGTATTAAACTGCATAAAAGCTTAAAGACAAAAAAATAGTTTTTGATTTATTCAAACAAATTTTATGAATATTTTATTATTTACAACATGATGCACTATGAAAAAAACATTAATAAAATTAATGCTCATTTGACCATAGTATTGCGATTTTTCGGCGACTAGAATAATAATTTTGGTATCCAAATTTTCAGAAAAGAATGTAATATTCAGATATAGAAGACAACCTTATCATTTTTAGGTTTAAAAGGTTTACCGAGAGTATAATGTTTGGAGGCGATCCTTAAATTTACAATTAACAACACTTGTTACTGAGGCGAATGTTTCTATGTCGAGTAAGTTCACCAAATTCCTATTGACACTAGCCTTAGACAACATTCTAGCACACTTATCTTTATTATATGAAACGCACACACCATAGAACCATGGCAGTTACTGTTAAAACATGGAACTTCCATAAAGGTCCATTGGCTCTTATACATTTTGAAATTTCTACCCTTCAACTCTGATCTGGCGCATACCCGACGTATAGTCTGGGGCAGCCAAAAGTCTAATACTTTTTTAAGGTAAACATCCAAAGCATAAATTACGTAAATATTAAATGACATACCAACGACGAATAATAAATAAATTACTAAACAACATTTTATTTTAGAACTTCGATATCAATAATTGTAGGCCAAACTACCCGGAAAAATTGGTTAGGTAAAAATTATTTAAATTTAATAAATGATCATTATTAAAGGTATTGTTAGTTCTTCTGATATCCTAACTTATATATTAATTATAACGCTAGAAAAGCGTGTTCGTAGAAAATACGCAAACCACCCAGAATCGAACCCCAACCGCCTAAGCATATAAGTATAAACGGCGAGCGATGCCGCTAGACTACCATATATTACATCATTCCTAACTATAGGAGATAAGGCCAACTGTGCACATTTAAATTTCGATTTGCATGCTTTGAACTGTCTAATCTGTGCACGTGCGCAGATAGGACACACCAAATTTGCGTGTTAAAATTTAAACGTGCGCAAACGGTCCCCTTCAAACTGTGGCAATGTTTTCGGAAAGAGTGGTAGAATCCTCCCTTCGTTGAAAATGTTCTTCTTTCTGACAAAAATGGCATATTTTTCTTTTTTTATCTTCCATGATGTTATAGTGAGAAATATAACTACTGGAGTCGTGTCATTGGTAAAGATTTAAAATTTTCCGCCTGCTTTACGCAGAGCGGTACAAAATACCGGGTAGGGACTATGTAGTAAGGGATGCGCCAATCGGACAGCTGACTGCGGATTTTGAAGTGGATAGGGACCCCGTAGTGAGGGATGCGCCAAGTAGGCAGCTGAGTGCGGATTGGTCGAGCGAGAAGAGAGGGATACTTTCGTTCCAAAAGCAGATACATTTATTGAAATTTGCTATAGCTTCACGCTTCGGTACCTTCGATATGCTTAGTGTTTGTCGCATTTGTTGCCGTTTAAATACATCGCGCCTTCTGCCGCTGGCTCGAACTTCCGTTCCAACTTTCCCCTCCACATAGCCTTTGGCGCGTCCCTCACTACAGGATCCCAAGTACCGGGTACCTACGGTGAACCTACCCGGTAGACACAAATAAAATAAAATCACTTTATTGAACTTTCCAGTTAGGAGATTTCCAGATGTTCTCCACGAAGTATTATAAGGAGACCTCACACTTGGAAAATTTGGACGCGTGGATTTGGATTTGGTTAGTTTGTATCGCTCGTAGCGCCTCTTGCGAAAACATTAGAAACCTTGAAGTTTCACAATACGACAGTTGTGTCATCATGGCAACTGATAAACAAAGACAGTGGCACTTTTGTGAAACTTTTAATAATTTACATTAGAACTTTCTTCGATTTGGCACATTTAAAATAGAACACATGACATTTGATGTCCAAAATCATCTAAATGACTGTGCTACGGCAAAAGAAGTTACGTTTCTCAAGCCTGTGTCCTTTTTCTTGTTTTCTAACGTAGCTTGTGGATTCACAGCTATCAATGTAACAGCAAGCCATTTTGTACACACAAGAACGTCTCACTTTTATCACAGTCTATTTACTTTCACAAGGAAACCGACATAATGATGACAAGCATGTACGTTGTTTGTTTACAAGCGGCTTACTACGGACGCCGCTATTTGCAAAACTTGTATTTCAACGTTTTTCCGAAAGAAGCGCTACGAACGATGCAAACTAACTAAATCCTAATCTACGCGTCCAAATTTTCCACAGGCCGCATGGGAGTGGGGTCTCCTTGTACTAATTCGTGGTGCCCTTCTTCCGTACTGTGAAGAAATGGTAACCTTAGCGAATGAAGCCTATGTAAAGGCACTGAAAAGGAAATGTGACACCCATTCTTATATTGTATGATACTTAGATTTTCTAGCGCTTTGGTTGATTTTTGGATCGCGAAAACAACCTTAAACAAGCGAGAATAAAATCAATACATTTTTTTACGCTTTCATTTAAAGCTTACCGCATTTAAAACGTATTGAAAAGTAGAAAATAATTTTTTACCAGGCATGAACTCATGAAAAAAAATTTCTAAATGAATAAAATGTACTCAATCGAAAAATAATAACAACTGACAGTAATATAAAAGCGCGGGGCACATTTAGCAATGAATGATTGTTGTGCCCCACGCTTTTATATTACTGTCAGTTGTTATTATTTTTAGATTAAATACATTTATTCGTTAGAAATTTTTTTTCATGAGTTCATGTCTGATACAAATTATTTTTTACTTTTTAGTCGGTTTTAAATGTGGCAAGCATTGAATAAAAGCGTTTTTCTTTTAATTTATTTTGTTTTATACTTTTTATTTTTATTTTTGAATAACTTAGACATTTTTGATTAATTATTTTGTGGGAAAAACCTCTAAAAAACAATATTTCTTTATGCGAAATGCAAAAGTTTTTGGAGAATAGTGTATTGCCATGGAAGATGCGTTGAATAAAAACAATGAAGTTTCTGGCTTGTCAAGAAGTGCCTTAATTTTCGATCAGCAGATTTGATTGCCGACATGCACGACGGCCAAGTTAAATAAAAGCGTTTAAAAACAGAGATGTTGGGGCTGTCACTTCACATATCGCCTTCTTCCACCATTTTGTAGTCCTCGCTATGCGACCATGCATGCGCCTCCATTTTGTTTTTAGTATATAATTTTAGGCCGGGAGATTGACTTTTCGCTCCCGACCTTCACAGGCAGCCACCGGCTGAGGGGAGCGAACGTCCCGTTCCACTGCACGGACTACGTCAGTAAGTCCACCAATGTCCAGCCCTTATCTCCCCCGCCCTTTTCTTTAGAGATACACTGTAGTGCATTAATCTATCTCTCATTAATTTTATTTGAAACCCTTTAATATACATTATGTTGCACTTGTTAACAGTTTTCATTTGCGTAATCAGAATTGTGAATCGAAACGCAAGCATTTATTTGTTTTAAAATAAATTAAAATGTATCAGTCCAAAGAACTTTCGAGATTTAACTTTGTTGAACTAGTATCGCGTTATTATGGCGGACTCAAAAAGTAAAAGTATAATTAATAATTAAAAATTAAAAAGAAAAATTTTAATAATTCTTAAAACTAGTAACTAAAGTAAAAGTAAAGATTTATATGGACAAAATTCTTATCTGAAATACTTTGAAATTGTATCTTATTGTATGGAATAGTATTGTATAGTATTGGCACCTGGATTAGGCCTACTGGGGATATCACTCAAAAACGCGCCTTTGCTTTACCTCCAGGGTGGTGCGGAAAAAGCATACAAATCTATTTCCAATACAATTTCAGATATAACTAAACTAGGAAGCGTGAGGGAAAGTAGGGTTGGACATTTTTTGAGAGGGCGTAAGAGAAGAGGATAGATTTGTAGTCCGTGCAGTGGCAGGAGACGTTCGCTCCCCTCACCGGGTGCCTACCTGTGAAACTCGGGAGCGAAGAGCATACTACCCGTTAGGCCTTATACTGTAACACCATTCTTCTACTGCGAGGTTCCACATTATATATACTGATCCACGCACGTCGCTCGAAAAGAGAGAGTTTTATGTTTAATCTGAAAGCAGTAGAACTCGCTCATTTTGTGCGGCTTCAAAAAATGATATGGTAAATTCGAAATAATATAAATAGTATGGAGACGAAAAAACTTTTATTTTTGTTTGGCTTTATGTGTATCAGATACGACCCATCCAGCCGCACTTCGATGCATCAGATAAGTGCGCGGATAAAAAAGTATTTACATACAAAATTTTACAGTTTCCGAGTGAATTCCCCAAGAATGTTAAGGCTAAAAAACATTACAGATAAATATATTACAAATTGACAGCAGAAACTGCACGATGATTCTCGAGTCGTGAATTCTCAGATGCAAGTAAGGTTGGGCACGGATAGTATTTGGCGGGCCAAGGTTTGATGCCAATGATGGGTGTGGTGGACCCACTCGATGATGCAGAATGTCTACATATAAACTTGGCTTTGGGTCACCGGCTTCGCTCGGGAATAGTTTTATACAGTTTTGCCCTCCTTTGGCCATAAATTCAATTCAAATGTAAATCCTGTATATTCAAGTCACGTAATTTATATTATTAAAATATAAGATGCAAATTTTGGCAAAATAGAACATTTATTTTATCCCCCCCCCCCCCCCCCCCCCCGATAATATTTCATCCACCGGCCCTGGACAACTTTTTTCCGGAGATAATTTGCAGCAAAATTTTGGGTTTAATGCAATAATGGACAGCACCTTCCAATTTAAATATCCAGACGCTCAGGATTTTGTTATTTTGGAGTTATTGGACAAGTCCTTTCAGGCTAAGCGCGTGACGTCTGTTGGATCTAGTGCTTTGCGCTCGGATATTTATTCTTTGCCCTCTGAATTCTTCAATGAAACAGGAGCAAAAACATCAGTTTTAGATCTCAGTTTTTTATGCATTTCCATACTTAGAATTTTCCTTGCGTAATGTAGCATATTATACATTGCAGTTCTGCAAGAAAAGTTACCGTTATAGTTGACAAGGCGTTCTAAGGGGGCGAGAGAGTAACGCTGCTAGGCCAGCGGAGCAACTCCACAACAACGCAGGAGTGTATGAAAAAATCGGGCAGTATCATCGGTGGGTAATCGTTTCGTCTGCTTGAGTCATTTTTAGTCAGTGGTAAAAATATATTTGCTGTAGGTAAAATTATAACGGTGTTCACTGTACCTCGGTAGGGATTCAGAAATCTCTCGAACTTGCAGTACGACATACCGAGTATGCAGGGTACGAAATACTCGATTAATTTATACGTATAATACGTTTTTGGCGTAATATACATCGAAAACAGTAGAAAACCGTCGAAAACAGTAGAAAACTCCTGTAAGTTACGTTTTCAAGATGGCCGACTTGCAAAACCAATGTCGTCAGTATTGACAAATACATAAACTCATTTTTGAAATATAATATAATTGTTAAGAATTCTGTAAAATGCGTTATATTAATTGAAAATAATAATTATTCCTGGACTGGGAAAAAATACCAACATCATAATGGAATTCCATGGAAGGATTAGTTTTTCGAGCGGAAGAAAGGATAGAAAACTCTCGCAAAGTGTCGTTTCATTCTTTCGATAATAATTATTATGTGTCATATTGCATGATATTATATATGCAATTTTGCAGACTTGCCCTAATTATAACCTCAAACTGCTTTAAAATTTAAAGAAATTTTAAATATTGTTTTTATTTTGATCGAATTGAATTAGTACGTTTTCCTCATGTTTTTTTAATTCATCCAAATCTGAGGATGCTATTATTAAGCGTATAGAAAGACCTTTTCATCTTAAATATCGAACAACTTCATGGATGGGGAATTTAACATCCATATGATCTACTTTTCTAGTAATCTTAACATGCCTCTGCTCCACTATGTATTATTATTAAGGTACGAATTATTCAAGATACAAAATTATATTCTGAGCTAAAGCAATTGGACGGAATGTTCCTTGTGATGATTGAGGGACAAAAAATTTTTAAAGTTATTCCCAGAGTTTGGGAAGGAGCCAGATAGGTAAATTTCATTATAAATTGCAAAGAGAGTTGTTTTCATCTCATCAGGAAGCTAAAGTAAAATATTATTATCAATTTTGTCTAAGCCAGGAGAGGATTTAGTTTTTACGAAAGTTAAGGCAATCGAAAGTTCAGCTTCCGTGAACGGGGCTTCTAGGAACTCGTTCTTCTGAAAGATTTCAGGGAAGGAGTGGAAGAAGACCGTTGCTGGAAGCATTTCTTCAGCCAGTGAGTGGGGTTTTTGAATCGTCTTACTATCCCCTGAACAAGATGCATTCGCCGCTAGAGTGTATTTGTTCTTAAAACACTTAACGACTCCCCAAACTCTTGAGATCGGTGTTGTCCTATCTAGAGTCTCACAGAATTTCCTAAAGTTAATTCTACGAGTCGTGTTTAATGTGCGTCTAGTCTTAGCTTCTATTCTATTTAGATTAATGTAGTTAACTTCATTTCTACGCCTCCTGTAGGCCGCCAGTGCTAATTTTCTTTCCTCAATAGAAGCGTCGCAGCCCGCATCCCACCATGGAGCACGGACAAATGTTTTATTTTTATTTTTAGAGTGAGTTAAGTTTTTGGGAGGTCTTGAGGGAGGACTAGCCGCAGTAACTGCTTCATCTACACTTTCAACAAAAGCCTTATACCTGGATAAACAATCAATGTCCGGGGAATTTAAAGTTTTGTTTTTGCCCTGAATGGATTCCGAAAGGTTATTAGAAAAGGAGATCCAGTCCACTCGCTAAAGATTGTATTTGTGAGAAACGTACGAAGCTATTGGGGTAGAGATACCAAAACTGGATACCAGTGGAAAGTGATCACTTCCCAGAGAGTCATTCCAAACTCCCAAAGAGGTGATGTTAAAGAAGTTATGAGACACAAAAGTTAGGTTCACCTATGTTAAGGGGAATAAGATTCGTATTGTCGAAGGCAGAGCATAGTTCCAAACCATTTCTGCAGTTATGCGAACTTCCCCATAATGAGTTGTGGCAGTTAAATTCTCCAGAAATAAACAATGAGCTACAGTTAAGATTTTTAATTGAATTAAATAATTTAGTCCACGTCTAGAATGATAGGGAAACGATCAAGAGTTCACCTAGGGAAGTGCTAATTGAAATTGCTAGAGTCTCCAGACTATTTTCAATATTAATGATGGAAGTGACTTTAGAGAATGCAATTCCCCTTCTTATGGCAATGGCCAAGCCACCCCCGGTATTGCATTGCCTGTCTGCTCTGATGATATTGAAATCTTTGATTTAAAAATTTGAAGTTGATTTTAGAAATGTTTCAGACAAAAGTAGAATATCGAATTCTCCATGGATATTTAATAGGACGCCTTGTTTATTCAAGGCTCCCCGGCAATTCCATTGGGCAATTCTCAACCTATTAAGCTGAGCCTTCAATATCGAGTAAGGATTTAGTAAGAAGGTTCACACAGTGCAACACTTCATTTAGAATAGTTTGACTTTCCTCTGTTTTGAGGTGACCCAAGACTAAAAGTTCCACCAAGTTCATCAGAGAAGACAGGGTTGCCCTGATGATTGGTGATCTGGTTGGGTTTAACTCCGTGGTATGGACGGGGTCAGTAGGGGGATTAGTTGAAAGGGTTGCAGGCAGGGTATGGAGGAGGGGATAGGGAGGGGAATGGAGAAGTGGGGGGATGTGAGATGAGAAGCTCATAGGACATGTATTTGTATTTGTATTATTTTGTTTGTGGACAGCAAAGCGTTTGCAAAAAGGCTGGAGATTCTACCATTGTTGTGGAGATGTGAGTACGATGAGTTGGCGTTTTGGATGAACTTCAGCAAGTTTCCATCTAGGTTGTGTAGGGGGTTTCGGTATGTGTGGAGTCTTGGGGGTTGCCAGAGTTTGTGATCTGAGGATCGATTTGGCTGCTTTAAACGGTAGTTTGTACTTAATAGCAAAAACTCGTAACTCTCTGAAATAGAAATTCCGGACATTTTTTGTAAGATGGTGAGTGATCCCCACCACAGTTCGCGCATTTTGAGGTGCCATGCACGTTAGGACTACGCCTCATTTCAGTGTGAACGCCCGTGGATCCGCAACGCCTGCATCGCGCACTAGATCGACAGTGTATGCTAATGTGTCCAAATCCAAGACATTTGACGCACATTTTAGGGTCCGGGTTGTAGAAATTAACCGGAAAGAAGGCTATGTAAATTGAGGTCCTTTCTGGGGGGGGGGGGCGTGCCCTCGAAAGTAATTAAAATCGATTTGGAAAGGGTTATTTTAGTTTCCTGTGTGGCAGGATCTATGGTTTTTCGGTTAAGCCGAAGCGCTCCAATGACCCTAGCCTTGCTTCTCAAAGGGCCAAGCACCTCAAAATTCTCAATTATTTCTGTATCCGAAATTTCATGAGATACGCCACGGATTACACCCTGCCACGCCACAGACCTAGAGGGGACAAGCCCTTCTATTTTCTTGGGGATTTCTTCCCAGAGCACATTTGCTGCTTCTGGAGTTTTTTCCATGACTCTCAATTTGACGAAGCCGCTGCTACGGACATCGTTGATTAGGCCTAAAAAGTGTTTCTGAAGCAGACGATCGCACGTGCCTGCAGCAAGATCTTTTTTAGCCTGCTCAGAGTCAGGGTTAGGTTAAACTATAATAGGACATTCTCTCTTTTCGAAATCACAATAGCGAAGAGAACGAGCATGTTGGGCGCGGGGTCGTGTATTGGAGCGGTTTTATGTATTATCTGCGTTATCGTCCGCGTCTGGGAATGAGAGATTGGCCGCTAGATTATCGGACTCGAAAGAATTTCTGAATTTCTCAGAATCTGCATTTGAGATTGTGTCGCTATCACCGATTCGCTATTTTTTCTGCTTCTGTCTTTTACGCTTCTTAAACTCTACGGGATGAAAATCATTATCATACTTGTTCTTAAGGAACAATAGAGAGTTCGCGCCCTTTTTAACAGCTTCGGTAAGATTTTCGAACAGGGGATTTTTTGACTCTACAGGCCCTCCCCCCTTTACTGTTTGATTCTCGTTGCTGGAGGCCATGCCTCAGCAATGTTAAAAAAAGTGATGTCAGTTAAAGTAATCAGTACACAGCACTATAAAGTGAGACTATACAGGAGCGCATCCGTCTTCGACCATGGTCTCTACCCGACTCCTAACCTAAAAGTACAGAGGAATAACTACTGCGCATGCCAGAGATATCCGCGTTCTGCCAACACTGACTGAGGCTGGAGCTCCTTAAATAGTTCCTCACTTGCACATACATGTAAACTATCTAACCTTCATTTAGAGGGGGGCTGTAAACAGCCAATCAGATTGCTGCGCGAGAGAGATAGCTTATCCGGCTAACTTATAGCCTGTCTCTTTTATTTTGCCAACAACTCTACTATTGCCTGGTTCCCTCCAGTTACATATGCGCTAAGATTTCTAACATTAAGTATTTTAAGTTGTGACGTCAGCTAAGAAGATGGCTGTAGAGCAAGGGCCAAGCAATAATACAAATCTCAGAGGATACAACTTACTTTAGTTAATAACTCGGGACAAAATTATTTTTCATAGTTACAAAAAATAATATCTGAATACACTTATCGCGAAAAAAAATATTTTCCAATTTATTATAAAAATAAAGTTTAGTTCTATATACTTGGTATTATTATTTGACCCTCAGCGTGTAGGCATCTTGGATATCCCCACATAATTCAGTGTCCCCAATCTTGGGAACTTTTTAAACTGCGCTTGCGTCGCGCCATCGACCCGATTAGTCACTGTTATCACGCTAATTTTGAATGATATAATTATTTAGATTTAATATTTATTATAAATAATGATTTAGAAATGCCCAAATAGAATTTTTCTAATCTTAAAATAAGATTTTGGAGTTACACAGACAAAAAAATCGATTTTAATCAAAAAGAAGTTATGAATTCTGCGATCAGAAAAATACATAATTTTTGTTTGTCCTAATGATTAATCTCGTCTCTGTCGAGTCCTAAAATAAAATTTTTGTTCATTTTCAACAATTTCGCTTGAAATAAAATCACTAAAATTTGCAAATTGAATTAGGAATAAATGATTACTATTCCGATAATCAAATTATATTTATACTTCTTTTCTGAAGTCAGAATTAATAACGTTTTTTCATGAAAAATGTATTATTTTTTCATTTGTTACTCAACAATTCTAATTTAGGATCAAGAAATTACATTAGATGCATTTTTCAATCATTATTTATCATACATATTAAATCTGAATAATTATATAATTCAAAATCAGCACGCTAACATTTACCAATCGGGTGGTCGGCGCGGTGCAAGGGCAGTTTAAAAAGTTCCCAAGATTGGGGACACTGACCTAATCTGAAATACATAATAGCTTAATTTTACAAAGTGCGAACAACGCACCTGCTGAGCTTCAATGGCCGTGACGTACAATTAGAAAAGCTGTCAAAATAATAAACAATGCATTTAGTCATGGCTATTTAAAATCTTTAAAAGTATTTAAGAAGTTACGAACGCGTAGATTATGCGTCGAATGAAGTTTTTCATTTCGTACCACAAGAAGCGAACATGTCGTTCCCAAAGTAGTAGGTACTTCGTACACCAAGTGATAGACACTTCGTAACCTCAGTGATTGGGAATCCTCTACCCTACATTACGGTGCAGCATTCACACTGCAAGGGTATTTTTTGTTGCAGGTATATGATACCCTGATATTGGTGCTTCATTCACACTTTCTTTTTTCTGTGCACTCAGTGTTTAGGTTATGTGTTGCGTAACAAAGTATAACCAGGCATTACGAAAATCTTGAAGGAAAGCAAGAGGAAGCGTTTATCTTTCTGTCCAAGTTCAATTTTAATAGCTTTTAAAATAACTAGTTAAATTCTTATCGTTTTCAATTATGACACCATTCTTTTTTCTTTGCGTAATTCGAAAATCTTTCAATTTAAAATTTTTCCATTTTAGATTTTTATTTTCAAACTTACAATTATAATATAGAGAATTTCGAAATTCTTACATGAAGACTTGAACGATTCTGTAACTTTGAGCTCTGAAAATGATATCGCGGATTTATATGTTTTGAATTGAATCTGAATCTTTAAACTCTATTATTAAAATTAAATTTTATTTCTTGAAAAAAAGATCCTACTCCTTCTTCACTCCATTGGGAATCGAACCACAAAACTTCTGATTTCCGGTCAGGTGCTTTTCCAATTAGGCTATTAGAGGGATCAGAATAAGAACTCTTAATTCAAGAAAATAACGCTAATTTTTAGCTATGTGTTAATGATACAAGCCATTATTTAAAAGGAATCCGTTATATCATCAGAAAAATGTTACCTTACGGACAGTAGAAAACCCTCCAAACCATGAAGGCATAAAATGCACAATATCGATCCAGTTAAGAATCTACAACAAGAGAAAACGCTTAACGCCTTGACTAGACTAGATGGAAAATAATATTTTCAAATTAAAATTAAAATTATTTCTTGAAAAAAGATCCTACTCCTTCTTCACTCCATTGGAAATCGAATCACAAAACTTCTGATCTCCGGTGATTTAACAGATTGATTTTAAATAATTACTTGTATCAGTAACACCTAGCTAAAAATTAACGTTATTTTCTTGAATTAAGAGTTCTTATTCTGATCCCTCTAATAGCTTAATTGAAAAAACGCCTGACCGAAAATCAGAAGTTTTGTGGTGCGATTCCCAATGGAGTGAAGAAGGAATAGGATCTTTTTTCAAGAAATAATTTGAATTTTAATTTGAAAATATTATTTTCCATCTAGTCTGATGAAGACGTTGAGCATTTTCTGTTATTGAAGATTCTTAACTTGATCGATATTGTGGATTTTCTATCTTCATGGTTTGGAGGGTTGTCTACTTTCGGTAAGGTAACATTTCGCTGATGATATAACAGATTCATTTTAAATTACTGTATAATTTATAAAAGTTGAAAAATTTAAATTTTCAGCTTATCTGCATTGCACTTAAACTCGTTTAATTCGAAAGTGTTACTACTCTACATATTCTATGCGTAAATTATTGAGCATTCGAATACAAAGTTTTTTAATTAAAAAATTTTAAAACTAAAACTTAAAGTGCAAGAGTTTCAATTTGAATGCTTTAATTTTTAGTTTGTCTTTTATTGTTTCAGATGGAAAAATGCTTAGCCTTAGAGCTCGAATTATTTTGTTTTATTAACCATGAAAAATGTTTGCAAATGTGTCACACAACCCTGATTGTGTATGGTTTGCCGAGTCTCGATATTGTACGGAAAAGATCAATGGTACACCAGAAACGGCTTCTATAGCGGGACTGCAATATATTTATTTTCTGACCTCCCTAAGAATAAGAAGCTACCATATCCGACTATCCTCCTTATCTCGCATTATGCTAAAAATAGGATTTTTTTATAGCATTTTCAATGGACAAAATAAAAACTCCTACAAGTCTTTCCTTATACTTTTTACGTATTTCGAGACTTTAAGCGTGGTATTCGAAATTTTCAATTTTCCAGAACAATTTCGATAAATAAATTAAAAACGATCAGTTCTGTCAAAAAATGGTTCAAAGAAATTTTGAAGGAATTTTTAAAATTTGAAATTTGAAAATTGAAAATAAACTATTTAGCTTGTTTCGCGTCGTTTGGTTCAAAAATTCAATTTTGGATTTTTTCCATAGTACATATTTTTGGCACTACTTGGTGGGTACCTATCGCCACTACGTAGCGCGTCCTCAGGTTGCGGATAGAGGAAAGGCCCCTGAGGTTAAACACCCCTGAGGTTAACTGCGAATACAAGAATAAGCAGTCGCGGACAGCCGATAGAAACCAGTCGTGGGTGTGGTGAGCCCACATTGGTATAAATATGTACACAATAGCCCGGTTTGAGATGATCCGCTCTCTGCGCTCTGGCGTAATAGGCGGGGCATTACAACACGAGACTTCAACGTGTACACTAACCTAGAAACACTACCCGAAACCAAAACTAGTTTGAAAGCAAAAAATCCTACTACCATAGTAGGCACCGCAGCGATGACACTGCCCGTGAGGGATGTGTGGAATAATTCGCCTGTAGGACCTACATGGTAACGATGCCAGTGTGGCGCACTGCCTTGTAGGTGGACGTTAGGATATGGGAATGAAACCATAATGTGTCTGACGATAAATTGACAAGATCCTTATCAATGTCGGAAAGCTTCTATACTTAGACCTAGGGAGGTATGGAGGTTATCACTCCTGGGACGGTGGACCCACCGGCGATCGGAACAGGATCTTTAACGTGCGGGTCTCTTTATCATTATCATGGACAAGTATCAAAATCAAACCCAAACAATTAATATTAAGAACTTAAGAATAGG
>NC_046657.1:91332550-91341719 GCF_010883055.1 Belonocnema kinseyi | reverse complement strand
ATCGACTCGGGATACTTCTAAGATACTACCATGATTTTTTCAGATTTTTTGGTCCAAAAATAAATTAGGCCAAAAACCGGCCTTACCGACCCTCCCCCTTTGGGGTATAAATGTAGCGCGTCGGCCCAGCGCAAGGCAGTTCTTTCTAATCTCGCATCCCAAATTGTAAGCTAAATTGTATAATCGTTGAATAAAACAAATCGAGTACCATTCGGTGACTCGACTACTTTTTAAAAACTTAGTATCGTCAAAGTCGGCATAACATTTCTGGCGATCCTGCCAGGATAGTGAAAACGATTCCTTTTAAAAAAGTATAAGGATTCAAAAGGACACTATACTTGACGAACCAACATTGATTCCTACGGAATTCACTCTCGGTATTAATAATTCGACGGAATTATAAGCAAGTAGAGTTCTACGGAACTCGGGAAGAACTCTGGATTTTATCCAAGGAAAGATTCGTTAAAAGAACATAAAATATCCTGATTGAGTAAAACTAGCCACCGAACTGAGTAGGTACTATCCAACGTAAACCCAATCAGAAAAAATTGGCACGAGGCTCGCAATCAGGCGAAAGACGCAACTGCGTAGCAGCACTGAGAGGTCCGACGACACATCATCAGCTAACAGTACCCAGGAACTTCGCGGATTTCTGGCCGACAATCGAGGATCAAACGGTCTCAGCGGAACCCACGAGTAGATAAAGAAAACTTAAAAGCAATTGTAAGTAGAGTTTTTAGAATAAGAAGTGTTAGATTCAATTGTACAGCTTGAGGATATTTTAAGGCAATTTTATGAAAAAAATCATAACCTTTGTACCCAAATACCACCAAGCTTTAGGCTTGCGTCCGTATACACGCTAAGGTGGTCCCTGACTTCTGTATTCGTCAATAAACCGAAAAACTTACCTGAAATTTCTTTAGACAATTAACCAATGAACTCAATTATGCTGTCCAATCAAAACATATTAATCATATTGAAAGAAGGGTAAGATTGAGCATAGAAGAAGAAGAAAATATAAATAGATATCTTCTTAATTTAAGAAAAGAAATTGGACTTCAGGTAAGACTATTGAAACCTACTAGCTTGTCAGAAGCACAAAGTCACGCCGTAGAAACAGAAATATGGCTAAGAGAGTCACAACCTACTCGACAGGTTCCATCAATTAAATTCCAACCTAGGCCAACACAACTACCACGAAATCAAGCTTATACTACACCAGCTTAGCGAATACCCAATCATAATATGATATTAAACGAAAGGACAAAAATGAAGTGTCATAAATGTGGCAGTTTAGGACATTTTGCAAACCAATGCACGATGAAAACCACAAATTTTCAAGCAGGACAATTTTCAAATCGTCCACCACAAGTCAGGAACATACAAGTAACAGAGGAAGAGCTGGAAAACGAAACGATGACAACAGAAGAAATACAGGAACAAAAATGGACTACGAGAATCAAGCAGAATCTCTGCAGTCAGCGGAAGATTACAATCCATCAGAGGAAGAAACCGACGAGGCAACGAATACTACTTACTAGTAGATACAGGGGCATCAATAAACCTTATTAAAAAAAAATCAAATACCAGAAGACGTAAAACCTTTTAATTTTAAAAAGACATTTGTCATGGGAAAAAATGAACATTTATCTGAAGAAGCAGTATACACACCTTACTTCTCTAAAAAACATCTTTTTCATGTAATAAGCAATTACTTTCCACTACCCGAGTCTGCTATAATAGGTTTACCGTTTTTCAAAAAATTTGCAAGATATGCATTAACACCGAACTTCCTGATTCTAGACAACAAAAAATTACCACTACATGATAATGGTAATTATATAGCACCATATACACAACAAGTGTTCAGGCTACAAGTTAAAGACAAAGATAGCGAAATTTGGGTAGACAAAAACAGTTTAATTCCTGACGGTATATATAAAATCAAAAATGGTGAAATTACAACACCCATAATAAATAATTCAGGGATCTTAAAAAAGATACCCGACAATCTACAATATGAAATGATTCAAAAAATATAGTCTCGAAATGAAAAGTACTTTCAAGCAAGGAAAGATAATAATACAAAACAAATAAATCACGGCAAAAGAATTTAAAAATTACAACAACTAATAAAGCTGGATCACATTGAAAGGAAAGATTACAATGTTAAGGAAAGTATACATAAAATACTACTTCAATACCAAGAAGTATTTACATTACCCGACGATCCACTTCCCTGTACTACACTTACAGGACATGAGATCACTTTAAATTCAGGTAAAATAATGAACCTAAGGTCTAATAAACTCCCGGAAAAACCTAGAGAGTTTGCCTTGGAAGAAACTCAAAAATTATTAAAGAAGGGAATTATTAGACATTCCCAATCACCATTCAACTCACCGCTATGGGTAGTCCCCAAAAAAGGAAAAAACAAAATAAACTCAGACTGGTCGTGGACTATAAACAAATAAATAAAGATACTGACCAAGAAGCTTACCCGCTGCCAATAATAGGTGATATCCTAGACCAATTAGGTAAATCTAACTTCTTTTCTGCTCTCGACATGAGTGCCGGTTTTCATCAAATTCCTATGAAAGAAGAATGTAAAAAATATACAGCATTTTCGAATTCTCAAGGGCATTTCGAGTATAATAGGATGCCCTTCGGGTTAAAAAATGCACCGGCAACTTTCCAAAGGATGATAGATAACGCATTCAGAGGATTAATAGGGAAAAAATGTTTTGCTTATATCGACGATATTTTAATATTCGGAGGAACTCTAGAAGAACGTAACAGTAATGTAGCTAAAGTTCTACAACGTATTAAGGAACTCGGTTTGAGACTAGAACCAACAAAATGCGAATACCTTAAACCTGAACTAGAACATTTGGGACACTTAATTACTAAAGATGGAGTTAAACCCAACCCTGTAAAAATCAAAGCTGTACAGGATTTCAAGAATCCAACCACAGTGAAACAAATCCAATTATTATTAGCACTCGCTGGATATTACAGAAAACTCATACAGAATTTCACGTCAATAGCCAAACCCCTTACACTATTAACCAGAAAATATATTCCTTTCAATTGGACAACCGAATGCGAAAAAGCATTCAATAAACTTAAAAACGAGATTAAATCCAGTATCAGGCACAGTTAAAATTAAGCCCAACGCTGTAGGAAAACTGTGGACTTATACGAAAAAAGAAGAAATGCCGCCTTTGAATGAAGAAGAATGGTTAAGAAAACTAGTATGGATAATTGACGAAATTAAATCCAGGAAACTTACCTTAATTAGATTAGCTTTTCGAGACCCTTTATTTACACCAATTAAAAAAGAAATAATTCAAGAAATGATAGAATACCTTTCTAACATATATCGCGAATCTAGCTTCCACTTGTGCTTCTCAAATATTAGAGAACTCACAAAAGAAGAAAAAAGGAAAATAATAATTGAAGCCCACTCAACGCATTTAGGAGAAAAGAATTCGATAGATAGGGCTAAGAAATTAGCAAATTGGGTAGGAATGGATGATGATGTAATAAAATACGTTAAATCATATCCTATTTGCCAACTACAGAAGACTACAAGGATCACAAACCAAGCTAGTAGCCTAATACCAGACATTCCTACCAAACCGAATGAAAAAATTGCATTTGACATATTTGGGCCCCTACCAGAAACTACTCAAGGAAACAAATATATATTGAGCTTACAAGACCGGTTAACACGGTATACAGTGTTAATACCTCTGAAAAAAGAGACTACAGAAACAATTATTAATAACTTAATTGACCACTACATCTATATATTTGGAGCCCCAAAAACTATTCTGACGGACCAAGATCAAAATTTTCTCTCCGAACTTATGCAACAATTTGAAGAAGCATTGAGAATCCAACATGTAAAAACAACTGCGTTTCACCCCCAATCTAACGGTAATATCGAACGTATGCACTCTACGTTAAAAAACCTTATCAAAACCTCTATTGCTGAAAACAATAAAGAATGGGATGATAATTTGAAATATATCAATTTCGCAATTAATACTATGAAAAACAACACCCTTGGAATATCACCATTTGAGGCTACTTTTGGAAGAGAGCCTAACATCCCTTCAACAATTAACCCTTCTCCAAATCTGACTTATTATGACTTAGTCAAAAAATGGAAATCTAAACACGAACAAAACCTGAAAAAAATTAAGGAAAGAATTGAAATCGAACAGGAAAAAACTAAGAAATTATTAGAAGATAAAATAATTAGGAAACACCCAATTTATAAAGAAAAGGATTGGGTTAAATGGAAAAATAATACTAAACAGAATAAGCTAGACCCAAGCTGGAAAGGTCCCGCGGAAATACTGGAAATATTAGAGAATAATAACCTTAAAATTAGATACGATAATAAAATTATAAGGATACATATAGATCAATGCATGTCTTATTTTTTAGATGGAGCTTGTGTTGATAACCCTACTCTCAATTCTGATCACGACAGCGAAAACTAACTATTCAATATAAAAGTTAGAAGGGAATGTATATATAGAAGAAATTAACAAGTTACACTTATATAACGAAGAATGGAGGCTAATAATAGGAATAAATCTAACAACAACTGAGGAAAGAATAGAAGCAATAGACCATATCATAATAACAGCCGAACGAGCATGTGGAATGTCCTGCGCACCTCGAGAAGAAATGAAATTAATTAAAGGAAGGTACAATAGACTAACTTCAAAAACCTCGATTTTACATATACTTTTAGGAAAACAAAGACAAAAGAGAGGATTAGCAAACTTTGTAGGAGAAATTTCTAAAACGCTATTTGGAACCCTCTCTGAATCCGATCTGAATCAAATTAACTCGGAATTCCACAAATTGTAAATCGATAATAAAAAGATAGCATCTGTATTAACCAATCATACACAAATCCTCAAACTTGTATTAGATTCCTCTTCAACAGAATATTCAGCAATAAAGAAAGAACTCGGGAAAGAATTAAGGACAGCTCAAACGTTAAGTCAACTTGTGAATAATAATACAAAAGACAACTTTGTTATTACTAAACTGATCCTAGTTACTCTCTTAATCAATGAATTGAATGAAGTTATTGACACAGCTATAAATGCAATCAATGACGGAAAACACGGAATAGTACACCCCCAAATCCTAACACCTGAAATCCTAAAAAATACTTTAGAAGGATTCGAGCAACATCACAGGACTAGATACCACTTCGATAACAAGGAAGAAAACTATCAACACACTATAGACATTAGCTCACTTTCAATAGTAATAATCCAAGGACTCCTAACTTATATCCTAGACATACCTGTTCTAGAACTGGAAGAAGGATCCTTGTTAAAAATCATCCCTATCCCAGAAAAGAAAGCTAACCTTTATCTGTCCATTATACCTGTCCATGAACTAGTTATCAAATACAGAGACTCTTACGTTCCAACAGATAAACAAGCAGCTGATCAATGTAAGTCAATGGCAAACTATTTAATTTGTAAAAGAAATCAACCTAATCTTAAGTTATTCTAAAGTCGAACTTGTGAGTAGAGTCTTTTCAAAAGATATGCCGAAACAAATTGTAACCAATCTCCGTATTTTCTGCACAAAGAAACCTTTATACCAGAATCCGACAGATATATTATAATCCCGCTTAAAACAATGAACCTAGACATAAGCTGCGATCAAAACATAACAACTATAGAAATAGTCACACCCATTAAAATAAAAGGAAACAGTTGTAAGTTATATAACAATTATGATCAGTTAAGCTTACTGAAACATTTAGAAGAAAAACAAACTTATTGGATCAATGTAACCTACGATATTAGATACAGCGATCAAGACCTTAGTAATTTAGAGAAGAAATTAATACAGCTTCCTAAACAGATAGATAATAATGTATTGAAACAAGCTCGATTAAGCCTTGATGACACCGAAAATACATTACAAACTATAGCCACCCATAGACGTCTAAAAACTTGGAAGAAAAATAGCATAGAATGGTTACAATACTTAGGATATGCATCTCTAGCTGTAAGCACTTTATTTATAATATATAAAATCGGAATCTTCAAAGCGATATCGAACATGATTCCGAAAAAACTATGTTTATTCTGCGTCAAAACAAAGGTACAAAACCCTACACATATTGTCACATATAGCCCCAGTATACAACCACTGTTGGAGAATAAAGAAATTGAAACTCGAAAAGTAAAATTTTAAAAGTTTAGAGACTAAACTTCGTCTAAAAAGGGGGTTGTAATGGTTGACCTCTTTAGACTCTTCCCACTCACAAATTTGGGCTATAAATGTAGCGCGTCGGCCCAACGTAAGGCAGTTCTTTCTAATCTCGCATCCTAAATTGTAAACTAAATTGTATAATCGTTAAATAAAACAAGTCGAGTACCATTCGGTGACTCGGCTACTTTTTAAAAACTTAGTATCGTCAAATTCGGCATAACAAACGACCATAATTTCAAGAAATATCGATGATGAAGGGTATTAAAAAAAATCATTACTAGGCCAAAATTTTAATCAAGATTGAAATGATAAAATTGTTACTTGTATCTATAGTTAAAAAATGAGAATTCGAAAGAATCCCTTTTTAAGGCTAGTTCAAATCGATCTGATTCTTATCTTACAGACATTTTTTTTCTAACTTACGTTTGCACAAAATGAGATATCCAGTTAAAAATCTTGTAAATTAACTGAAAGGAACATTTAGACGGTTGTGAATTTGCATAATTACGAAAAAAATATTTGTTAACATGCTTCACTCGATATCTCAATTCGTGTGAACGTGAGTAGCTAGGAATCGGGTAAATTGGACATAAGCTGAAAACAAAGTAATTTGATTTTTTTAATTTGTTATAAAATAAACACGTTTTCGTACGAATATTGGTGTACTAATGGTATGAATAATTGATGTACTCTAAAACCGAAGTTTATACGGCTCCTGTAAAAATCTTGTTAATCCAACTTCCTCCTACATCATAATAAATGCGTGTCTGGAACTTGGCACTGACATTCGTAATGGCTTGAGGAAGGTTTAATTGTCCAAATTATATGATTTCTCTTCAACTTTTCGGCATTTATGCAAAATAAAAATTCTCAAACAGTAATCTGAATGGAAACGTATGTCCAATGCCCATATTTCCCTCACCATCCTTATGAATATGCGCACATCTGCGTTCCTTATTTTTGGTCAGCATAGCAACGTCGTTCGAGGTCTTGCTTCCTGGATCCACTCGTCCAATCACATGCTCTCATTTATGACCTCTGCGGTTTGAATAAAGTAAACACTGTCGAACAATGTTTGTTGATACTGGAGGATTGAATTAAATTTAATACTGGTTTCTGAATAATAATGCTGGAATCTATATGAGGTCTTTCCGCGCCAATCTATGATCTGTTGTAAATAATTGTTTATGATGACTCGTTGCGGGGTAATATATGTTTAAAATGCAAAATCTTTTGTGATGACACTTTTTCATAAAGTATACTTTATTCATGCCCTGATGTTTGTTTATATGTAACAGAAGAATGTTGGTTGAAAATCTCAGACTGCAAGGAAGGTAAGAAATAAAATAAAATATTCAACCAAGAAACATTTTTAAAAAATGAAAAAATTTCAAATATGAATAATTTGGAAAAACTTCCGGTCATGCCTGATCTTCACAAATAATAAACAAAAAATTCTAGTGAAAAAATTCATAGGAAAAAATTAATGAGTTATAAAAAATGAATAAATTTAAAATTTCAAAAAACTTTTAGTTATACGTGATCTTTACATTTACTCAACAACAAATTATACATAAAAAAGCTAAATAAGTTATAAAAAGTTTAAAAATTTGAACAAACTTCCGGTTAGTGTTCTTCATAATCATATAAATAAAAACATTTTAAAAAATACTCTCGATAAGAAATGTTATATATGTAATTAGAGAAAAATTGTAAATAATAAAGATAAAAACTCCCAAATTTTTAAGAAGCCATTACAGAAGAAAATTAAATGCAAAATAAATATTAAAAATAATTAAATATGCAAAAATAAATGAATAAATTACCAAGAAACCATTTACCGATTTGAAAAAATGTAACCACATCGGGGACGTTTACGAAGAAGCTATAAAAGAGAAAGAAGGAGAAAACGCCCCCGGTGTGGCTACATTTTTTCAATTCGGTAAATGTTTTCATGGTAATTTATTTATTTTTTCATAGTTAATTATTTTAAATATTTGTTTTACAGTTAATTTACTTCTGTAATGGTATCGTCAAAATTAGGAAGTTTTTACCTTAATTATTTAAAACTTATTTATAATTATAATTTTTTATTCAGGGTACTTTTTGCAGTATCTTTTGTTTATATGATTATGAAGAACACTAACTTGGAGTTTTTCAAACTTTTAAAACTTTCATAACTTATTCAGTTTTGTTTTTTATAGAAATTTTTTAAAAGAATTTTTGTTTAAATATGTGAAGATTACGTATAACCGGGAGTTTTCTCAACATTTTAAATATATATTTTTTAAACTTTTAAATTTATTCATTTTTTGTAACTCGTTTAGTTTTTTAGTACAAACTGTTTTTAGCAGAATTTTTTCTGAAGATCACGCGTAACAGAGTTTTTCAAATTTCTAAATTTTTTAAAATATATATTTTAAATTTTTAATTTGTTTATTTGTTTTAAAACGTTTTTTGTTTTAATTTTTGTTTCTCATTTAATTCTTTTTTTTTTAATAATCGAGATTACATTATTTCTTAAAATTGGGAGTATCTTCGGAACCAGTAGTCGATTCCAAAGTTTCATTAATTAATTTTAACGCTAAAGGATCCAAGTTATAAAAAAGGTAAGCCTGTATGGTGAAACTTTAATCGGAGTAAGTTAAGTTACGCGATTCGCAACAAAATTGGTGGAAATTTCGTCCACCCTCGCCCACCACCACCAAAGCTTTTTTCAGGTCCCTTAATTACGTTGCACACATACTATGCGTATGTATGCAACAACGGCCAACTTTAAAGTTACGGATTTAAAGAAAGCAAATGCCCAAAAAGCAAAAAGAGAAGCGTACAAGAGAACTTTGAACATCGCAGGTCTTAGCAATGAGGAAATTAGTAGACGTAGAAATGATTATAGACGCGAAAA
>NC_046657.1:91323991-91332450 GCF_010883055.1 Belonocnema kinseyi | reverse complement strand
CTGAAAAATCTCTATCCCATCCACACACTACTCCTTTCCCCTGCCCAGTGAGTCACGCCTACCCCGAAAGGGAAATGGCTTAATGGTGTAATAATAATAAAATTTGAATTACTAACAACAGCGCATGTAGAAATCGGCCCGAGTTTGCCCTGATACCGGTCAAGATTAAATTCTGTGGATACTATTTACTTTGATGTCGACTATATTTATTTTATGAATTTGATAAAGTACGTAAACGTAACGTGCATAAATATGTTTTTTATAAAAGTTGCTGCTTCTCTTTCTATATAAAACACGGTTCTATCTTTTATCTTCTTCATGAATAGTGCTTTTCATTTATTAGCGGAAGCTCAGGCGCCACCATGACATTAGCGAGCTTTTAAAAATTAAGGACATAGTTTTGGTAAAATGTATACCATCGCACCCAATTTTAATGAAAAATTGAATGAAAATTATGTTCTAGATCCTGAATTATTGCATAAAAAGGTGGAAAAATACCATTTGTCAGTTAAAAAGGTGGCTAAAATGCAGAAAACAATGTACCAAAGGGAAAAAGGAGCAACTTTTTGAACAGTATGTGGAATGCAGGTTCCGTTTACATCGCATATAGTCGTAAGGTTTCAACAGTGGAAAAATAGTGTTTTGCACAAAATTGAAATAATTGTAATGATAAAAAAAAATATATATATAAATGGTTGATGAAATATTTTTAAAGAAATGCAGTTGAAAATGAATTGATATATATCATTCTAAGTGAGTTGTCAGTTTTGAAATTGTCGTAGCCTGCAAATTCTCGAAATAAATCGAAATGCGATTTTTTTATTTTAAAGATTTTTCTCTCTGAAAAATCGTACAATATAAGAAATATGATTTCAAAATGGTGAAAAAATTGTTTATAATAAATACGTGAAACTGAAAGAAAATAAAATATTTTTTTATTCATGTTTATTTATTTATATATATATATATATATTTACTGTTAAATATAATATTAACTTTAATATACCCATGTGTATGAAAATTAATATACTAAGCATATGAAATCGCTATTAAGAGTGCGTATATTAAATTTCATATACATTCATGTTAATCACTTGCGAGAAAACTCATATAATTTCATTTTTCACAAATTTAAAATAAGTTTAGCTGTAATTTTCGATTCTTAATAATAAAACATGATATCCTCTTTCTGTTATCCGAAATTAAATAGGATATCAAGTCGAAAAGTTCAATCAAGCAAATAAATAATAGACTTAACCTACAATTAACTATATTTGACTTAAATTTGGATCATTTAGAACGAATTTGGGGAAAAAAATTCAAAATGCCTTTGAAACGAACCATCGGGGATGTCACCCCTTCGAAATATTAAACAGGGTTTTGGAAATTTAATAAAGCAATAAGTACATTCCATATAGGACTTCCACCGGCTGTCACTTTAACATTTTCCAAAACAACACTTCTTGTGCGCACCAACATTTTTTCTTTTTAATGAATTTTCTCCTGGTATACGCGATATTTCTTATGTGGGAAGATTTTCAACGTCTAATTGTTCGAAATAGTTTTTTTTGTCAACGTTTACTATTTCCACATATGTTTCAGTGGCAAATTGTCCTGAACTCACACGGAAGTCCTATACATTTTTCAAGCTTGCGCAATGTCGTTTCCTTAAATGAAAAGGTCTATGCTAGTCACAGCCAGATTGAATCCATGCGAAACTGGGAATCTGTTCTGGCTTTCAGGGAATGAAATAATTGATCGGAAATTACGCTACCTAAGTTTTCCATAAAAAAATGAAGCTTTAAAAACATTACGTATTGTAACTTTTTAACATTGCTTTTAATAGTCATAATTAGTTTTTAACTGTAAAATGCCTTTTTATTTAATTGTAAGCTGAAAATGATTAAGGGGACCGGATGGCACTCCCATTTTAAAGGTGCAGAAATTAAATTTTGTAATTAAAATGTTAGGAATTTATATTTGTATATCGTCGACTTTCGATATAAAAAGTAATAATTCCCCTTTTTGTAAAAAAAATTCGAATATTCCATGTTGAAAAATACACCACGGAATTATCTTCAAACTTTGAAAATGCGAGAAACTCGCATTTAATATTTACGAGTATCGCAAGTACACGTCTTACCACTTTCGCCAAATCAAAAAATATATCAATTTTCGAAAGCTTCAAAAATTCTCAAAACCTAAAAAATGTGACATTCACTCACAAAAACGTTAATATTACGGACACTGAATTCCCAAATTAGGCATACGGGATATCGGAACGATATGCTCACTAAACTGACAAGGCACTTTTTTAGGAATTATATCCTTATATTAAAAGAAAGTCTCTGTTTGTTGTTATTGATCCATTTCGTCAGATTAAAACAATGCACCACGACAAAATATGTTTGAACTCTTAAGAAAAATGTTAATAAAATCGAAAGTTTGCGAGTGCCATAATAGCACGTGTTATTTTCTTCAGACATAAAACATATTTACTTCCAATTATTTTTGGGATGTTGCCAATAACGATACAACATTTAGATTGAAAAATAAAAGTATCACTTTTTATAAAACGGTACAAACTTTTTGTGCAAAATGTTATACATCAAGATAAAAATGTGAGAATGATTCAAAACAAGCTTTTCGTCTCACCCTGTAGAAATCAGCCGGTCGACTGGTGCAATGTTCGCTCAACGAGAGACGGTATGCCACTACTCGCAGATAGGAATCACTTACTTATCCTATCCTACAGCCCATCTCTACTTACTACTTGCTTTTGCGTTTGTCAACGATTCACGTATTCTCGACTCCCTATCGTCAACATTAACTGATGAATTGAGAAGTTACTTTCTTCTTCAATATATTTCAAACAGTTTTGCAAATATTCTCAGAAAAAAGGATATTTCAAATTAAAGGTTTGCAGGGAACGATTATGTAACTTTTCACTGTCATTTCCACTTCTACTTTTCCGAAATTAATGTTTTTTTAACTGTTGTAACAAATGAAAAAAAAACAACTGACGTACATTTTTAAAAAAGGTAGGTGAAAGTGAAAGTGAAAATGGTACATGAACGATTCTCTGAATAAATTATTGCATTTATTGTTAATTCATACATATTTAACCTTATAGCGTTCAGTATATTTATATTTCATTATTCTCGGCAATTTAAAGACAATCATTTATAATATTGGCCACAACACTTGGAAATTCTTTTTTACATTATCATTTTAATAAGGGTTTTATGTGAAAAATGACTTTCGTGGATTCCATCAAATGTCGCTGTTTTGAGGCCACCTCTGTCAGAAAAAATAGTTTTTAAGTCTGTGTTGGTCTTTCGTTGAAAATTCAAATTTTGATCACACAAAAAATATTTCTCATCCTAATGAGAAGGTATTGGTTTTATGTGAAAAATTACTTTCGCGGGTTCCATCAAATGTCGACGTTTTGAGCCCCCCTGGATCACAAAAAATATTTTTTACGACGGTGTCTGTCTGTCGTCGTTGTCGTTATAGTATGTAAACACGGTATCATTTGAGAGAATTATTCGAATGGATTCTCCTTTGGTACACATTATAAGGATATGAAAAGAAAGGTCGAGTTCCTAAGTCAGCTTTTTTGAAGAATTAAAAAAAAGTTAGGGCGTTTTGAAAATTTTTTAGACAACTTTTTTTTGATATTTGAAATTTGTTTGGACAGCTATTCATAGTTGATCAAAATACGAACAATTCATCTTCATTACTTTTTTTAATAAAATAAAAATTACTAAAGTTATAGCATTTTTAAAATCCAAAAAACCAAACGAAAATTAACATTTGAAGCCAAACAAAGCGTGATATGGAAAAAAGTGATGAAAAGAAAAACGTTACTTCTTTAAGGCTCTACAAGAATGTCTAACGAACATTTCAAATTTTTCTAACAAAAAATAAAAAATTCAAATGTTTGTTGGAAACAAACTCATGAAAAAGCAATAACTTCATTTTTGTGGAAAACAAAACAAGATACGAAAAGAGATAGATTGACAAAAAATGTGCACCTAAAAAAGAATAGAAAATTTTTCAGGAATTACTTTTTTGTAGGATAAGTAGCTTTTGTTTTTTTTAAAAAAACAACATTGAAAATAAAAAATTATATTTGAGTGCAGTGGTAGAAGCTACGAAAATAAGTGAGAACAAATTTATTCAACCAAAAGATATTTACACATTTTTTACGAATATTTTTTCGATAGGAACCGTAGTTTTCGTTAATAGTAAAAAAACAAGATTGCAAATAAAAATAATTATAAAAACAAGCCAATAAGAATAAGACTGTTCCAATTTCCGTGCATATTATGAATTGTAATGATATATATTTATTAAAATGATACACGTTTCAGCGCAGCAAAGAATAATGTTTAATGCAAAATAAGAAACAAATATTAGAGTAGTCATAATAAATACCCTTTGTCTTTATTTTGCAAAATCTAAATAGCCAATCCCAGACAGAGGTACATAAAAAATATATTATATTTGATATAAAAGTTCTGAGCATAATGTAGAAAATTTGATATTTTGGGAAAATCGAGTGCGAAGCCCGAGATTCGTGATGAGAATGTGTTTGCTAAAGACGAAAGAGCTTTAACAAAAGACAGTACACAATCGCTAAATCAAAGTTGTCCATTCATTGATCTTAAATTTTGAAGGGTCTGTACACGAATGTGGGAGAAATGTAAAGACCGAGCGCGATTATGCGATGTGAGAAAAATGCAAAGCCCGAGCGCGTAGCGCCAGGTAAATACAAAATCGAGCGCGAAGTACGAGATAAATGCATCATCGAGCACGAAGCGCGAGAACCAACAATCGCGCGCCCTAGGCGCGCTTAAACTTGCAAGCGAAGCGAGCTCCGCGGAATGAGAATGTGCCCGCCCAGCGGGAAGATTTATTTTTATGTTTTTGAAAAAAGTCTGAATAATAATAATAGAACCTTCATTAGTACATTTCTGATGGCTCGAGATATTTGGAAAGGGTACAACTGGGCACGGAGAAATTCAGCACGAGCCCACCTGTGCACGTCGTTGGCCACTGGTGCAACTGTGCACCTTGTAGGTCATAGGGACAACTGTGCACCTTGTTGGCCAGAGTAACAACTGTGCATCGGCCCATCTGTGCACGTCTAAATTTGGCGTGCACAGTTGGGAGTCTTTCATCTGTGCACGTGAACTGTGTCTAGCAGACAATCTGTGCACTTTGAAATTTCGACATGCACAGTTGGAAGTCTTCTATTTGTAGGATAAGGTGGAAGGGGGGGAGGAGCAGCGCCGACAAGTTAACAGTCAATGCTTTTTTTAAAGTTAAGAAAATGTGGAATTGATCCATTTTTTTCTCATATCGAGTTCTACATGATTGTATATTATATTTCTATCAATATTATTTACCTGAAAAAAATAATGATTTGGTCATTTAATTACTTCTAACAAGCTGTATTTCGTCTGCTTTGTCCCCCCCTCCCTTCGGAGGGCAAAGCCGACCGCAGTTCTTTACCAAAATCGAAACACATCAGGATAGGAAAATATGATGGTTTTCTTCTGTGGGATTGTATGTACTGGAAAAAATACCTTTAAACATATCCAGAAAGAAGAGTAAGTTATTTTGAACGAAAGTAGAGGTAGCTGTAATAAAACCTCTTATTCATTGAAATTCTGCTAGAAACGGACTTCACGCAAATTTTCTACCGTACCAATACAAGAAACCTGCATACTCACCGGATTAGGAATAATAATAATAATATTCAATAGTTTCTTCCATGTAGCCCACAAGATAAGTGGTTCTTCTACATTGCGGATCATTTATTAACGAAACTTGAGACACGTGTATCAGCTAAACACGTGTAAACTGTTATTTTCGCCGGGCCTGTCCCCCTGGCTAGTCCTCAATTATTTATGAGATTTTATATATTTTGGACTTGAAATACGTCTAATTATTATAATTACATTGTGTGATATTGTTTCATCTGTAAATATATCAAACTTTTATACTGTACGTATTGTCATTAAAGTTGAAAACTTTATACTTCTATCAGCGAACTCTTAAATAATAGCGATGATATAAAAAAGTCAACTTTGCTCCATCGGTCGGCGCTGCCCCCCCCCCCCCCCCCCCCCCCCCCCCCCCCCCCCTAACCCTGAATATAAACCATCGCTAAGGTAACATCTATGCACATCTCAAATAATAAGATCAGATTTTAAAATTTTTAGTTGGCCACTGGAACAAATGTGCACGGGCACATTTGTGAGTGTCTCATCTGTGCATGTGTACAGTTGTGCCACTGGACAACAACGTATTCAGATGTACTGCTGACCCTCGACGTGCATATTTGGGAGTGCACAGATGAGATACTCTGAACTATGCACGTGAACTGTATCTAAGGTACCATCTGTGCAGTCTAAATTTCGACGTGCACAGTTCGGAGTCTCCCATCTGTGCACAGATGGGCCCTTTCCCAATTTGCCTGTGGCCAAAAACGTGTACAATTAACCCATCAAGTCCCAAAACGAAGAAATTTCTCTCTTACGTTTGAGCTTGAATAATTTTATAAAGAAGGCAGAGAATTTACTGTCAAATACTCTTTTCTACTATTTTCGGATATGTTCTACGCGATGAAATGGTTTAAAAACGAAAATATTTATTTTCAATTAATTATTAACAAATTTTAAAAAATCCTTTTTTTTTAAGCAATTTTTTTTCAATCAAAAAATAGAGGGGAAGGAATTTTTTAAGGTCGAAAATGTGCACAAAAGTGCACCAAAATTCTGACCTTCTCAAATCCGTTGAGTTTTTCTATCGACGATTTTTTAAAACAAAATGACGGTTAAAAAACGGAAACCAAAAGTTTTTAATTTCGTTTTACCGATATTTTTGATGATTTTTTCGGTTATATCATATAAATAATTAATTATTTGAGTAAAAAGGTATTTGAACTGTTTATTTTTAAACAACATAAAAATATTTAGCGTTAAATAGGTAAAATCATGAAATGAAGATTATAAAAAATCATTTTATTTGCTATTTTACGTAATTTTCACCAAAATCCAATACCGTGAGTGAAATATCGTTTTTTTTACATCTTTACTGATATACAATTTCGCATGACTTTGCTGTGTAACACTGAAGATGAAGCATAATAATTGAAGTACAGTGGAACCACGGTTCTAACCTCTCTGACTCGATCTCCCTAAGAAGACTTTTAATTCCCATTCGATAGATTGTAGCACTAAATATGAAGCCTTCGTTAAAAATGTGGATGAAGAAGTCACTACAGCATTATTTTCCATAAAACGTACTGGAATAACTTACCGCTCTAGTTCTTGAATGGAAAAGTTTATCCCGGCTCCTTGGTTTTAACAGATACAGTAACGAATGAAGTCGAAATTAATTAAAAAATATACGTAATTGTCAGATATGGACTTTTATATAAATCTGGTCGATTTCGAAGGCACACCGATTTCTTCAAGACCTTCAATAAATATGTGGGCGATGACGCTAGAAAATGGACCTTTCAGATCCAAAAATAGGTGTGCAACAATCTCGCCTCTGGCAAGTCCAGAAAGAATTTCAGTTGGATGGATAAATGTTTGCTTTTCAACCTGCTGGTCTTAAAAAATTGACTTGCTTCGTCTCGCCTCGCATGCATATCACTACTTTCTATCTTTACCTCGCATTGCTAACATCTGCCTCTGTGGCTAATACCTGATACTTATCTACTATTTACAATATTTACCATTTTTTACACCTTCCACTCCTATTTAAATCTTTCCTTCTCTATTCCTCTTCCTCCTTCCTTCCCTTCTTCACCCATCTTACCCAACACCTCCTTCACCCATGCTACTGCCTTTTTGCCCCCCCCCCCTTTCATGCAAGAATTATTCTACTCCTTTCCACCTCCCCACATTCCTCCAATTAGCGTTCCACTTTTGCATGCCTCTTTCCGCACAATTCATACATCCTCATCTTTCTAGAAAGTCAGAACATATTAAAATCCTCCATGCATCCGCATCTCATCTTCACAACAAGTTTCTGACTCCTTGCTCACGCGAATATTGCGCTCCCTTCCTTGGCATAATCTACCCATAGTTCCTGTTTAACCTTGGCTCTTTTATTTATATTCTTCTCAACCATCTCATATACCTTCCTTCCTCGTGCATCCTTCTCACTTCATCCATCTCTCTAACAAAAACTTCTGCGCATATTTCTACGCGCAACTTCACGTTATAGTCTCTAAACTTTTCTCCCCGTCGACCCTTCTGACAATTTAATTAGGCGTATTCCTTGCCAACTCAAGTGTCCACTTTACTTACCTCTCTTGTATCCTATTTACCTCCCCTCTTTCCTTCTATCCCCACACCTACACTCCATAAAATAAAACACTCATCAATAGCGACTCGAATAATTTCATTCTCCTTCGAAAATCATCTTCAAACAAC
>NC_046657.1:91320599-91323981 GCF_010883055.1 Belonocnema kinseyi | reverse complement strand
CATTTGCCCTCCTCATTCTTTCTTTGATATGACTATTCATTCCCCCATTTCTCCGGCACAGGAAGCCCACTCTCCTAAAATGAACCAGTAAAATCTCCCTGAGTGAAATCTAACTAGTACAAATAGCCAGAAGTGTGTCACTGAAAATAAGTGAAAATTTACTGGTTTACTCAGTGGAAATGCAGCACTAGTTCAATTAGTGAGGTTCACTGGTTTCTTAGTACCAGTAGTGTCAACTAGTTGTAAGCCTTGTTGCCTTTCAGCTGGTTAGGTATGACCCTTATTATTCATCATTATTGTGGAAACAGTTGCTGAAAAATTCGCTTTTAAAAACCGCACTTTACTCGCAAAACAATAAATTAAGGCCGGGCTGCAATATAAGGGGATATAATATGTTGTGCCTAATAACTGTGAGAAGGTCCGTCGTTATGTTGACGTGTCGCGTCGCTTAAAGTATTTGTCGGAAAATACGATTTTTCATAGGAATATGTAAAAATTTAACCAGCATAAGAAGGAAACTGAGATCTATCGAACTGTAAAGTTAAAATTGAATCGCCTGTTTAGAAATTAAAATAATTAATATCAAAGTCGGTACTTTTTGCACGTATGGTCTTCTCCGCATACATAAAAAAGAAAATTATAAACAAATAAAGTACTGTATGGACTAAATGGGGTTACACAATTGCGTGAAAAGTAACATAAACGTGAAGAACAATATCATGAACATTATACGTGTATGAAGGATCATTTCACCCGCATAGTTTTTGCATAAAATCCAATCCAAACAACAAATTTGACGTAATATTTCATTCATGAGAGACTGACAAGCGGTAGAGCAGGAACGCTACACAAACAGAATACAGAGGCACGTGGTAGGCTTTGTGTGCAACCTTGCTGTGGTCACTTCTGGAACCGTTGCGTACATAGTCTGTGAGGTTGTGGGTACAGATCTCGACTATACTATAGCAAAAGTTTCGATGCGTCGCTGAGGCAGCACCGTGCCGCTCGAGATATCCAGACGGGTCGAAATTTTGGCCAAGTGTCCAGGGGTCTTCCATACACAATAAGGTTCGTTTCCACTCATGAAGTGCGAAGACCTGCCCGGCTACGTGCGCGTGTTAGATGACTAGAGTTTTATGTCTTGCCCGCGTGGAGCGCCATATCACTGATTGAATCTACTATTTGGCGTCACTGGTATATCCATTAAAGCTGTTTCCATTGAATCACATAGTGGGTCACTCAGTCAAAGTTGAAAGATCACTAGTTCACCAGTGATAAAGCAAAATACTAATTTAACCAGTGACAATTTCACTGGTTCAGTTTAAGATAGAATGTACACAAACTCTTTCACCTGCTGTACCGTCTTTTCCTTTCACTTATACTCACTTCCCTTATCCCTTCCACCTTCATCATCTTCTTTAATTCCTCTTCGCTCTTTCCTATTTGTACTATGTCATTTTCATACGCGAGTGCCCATATACTAACACCCCCATCTTGTAGACTATTTATACTTGTATACTTCCTGACTATCCCTGTCTCCTATCTTATACAGTGGCACAATGAAACTCTCTATCCATCCGGGGTATTAGCAAACGATCATCACATTTTCAGCAAAACCGTCAAGCCTCAGCCTATTCCGGTTTTAGATCTTATTGCTATGTGTGCAAGAATCCACACTTCACACAAAATTGTAACAAATTGTTGGACGTAGGCATACCAGAACGCTTAGAGATATTAAAAAATCTAAGTCTTTGCATTACCTGCCTCAGGTCAAATCATTCTGTAGAAGAATGCAAGTCGAGCACATGTAAAGCTTGTGATAAAAAACATCACACCATTTTACATAGCGATCCTCAATCCAACAAAGCTAAAGTATGTTTTTCAAGTTTACCCGAGACGGTTCATTCTCAAGTTCTTTTGCAAACAGCCTTAGTTCACATATTAGATCACAAGGGAAATCCTCACATAGGTAGGGCACTTCTTGATAACGGATCACAAGTGCCTTTTATGACTGAGAGATTAGCGAAGAAATTAGGGCTCAACCAACGAGATATCGAGATTCCTCTGGGAGGGGTCAATCAAATGAGCTCCAGTATTAAAAAAGTAACACGTTCTTCGGTTCAATCGCGATTCAATACTTATTCAGCTGATTTGTCATTCTTGATTACCTAAGAAATTTACGAGCAATTACCAAGGGAACCACTAAATCGAGTGTCTCTAAAAATTCCATCTGGCTACCGTCTGGCTGATCCGAATTTCCACGAACCCGGGGTCATCGATCTCCTTATCGGCTCCGAAATCTTTTTCCAACTCTTGGGCTACAGACAAGAATATTTAGCTAGAGGTAACGTGATTTTACAAGAAACTAAATTCGGATGGGTTGTAGGTGGAAAAATTCCAGGTGTAAGGGCTATTAATCCTGTATGTAATTTATCTTTGAATTTGCTTCATAACAAAATATCAGAATTCTGGGAAATAGAAAATGCTCCTCATGAAAAAATCTTATCAAAATCCGAAAACAAATGTGAGGAACATTACGCGAAAAATACAACGCGTGATCTAGAAATAGGCAGATATATCGTTAAACTACCATTCAAGGATAACGTGAGCCAACTCGGTGAATCATATAAACGAGCACTTAATCGATTTCGCCCTTTAGAACGATCCTTTTAAAAAAAGCCCGAATTCAAGGATCGATATCACGCTTTCATGACTGAGTATAAGGATTTAGGTCACATGACCGAAAATCCTAATGCTTCTAAAAATGATGGCTATTTTTTCTCTCACCACGGTGTAACTAAAGAATCAAGTTTAACAACAAAACATAGGACCATTTTCAACGGAAAATCGGAAACTTCCACAGGAATCTCGATAAACGATACTCTCATGGTCAGTCCAAGTATTCAAGAAGATCTTTTCTCATTGCTTATTCGATTCCGATCACATGCATATGCAGTGACCGAGAACATTGAGAAAATGTATCGACAAATCTATATACACCCTGATGATCGCAAATTCCAAAAAATCTTGTAGCGTGAGAACCCGTCTCAGCCTATAAAAATCTTCACGTTGAATACCGTAACATACGGTACCTCTTCCGCTTCGTTCTCAGCCACCGGATCATTAGTCCAATTGACTAACGATGAAGGTGACTTATTTCCTAACGCATCTGTAGCACTGAAAGAGGATTTTTATATGGATCATTTGTTAACGGGAGCAAATACCTTTGGCGAAGCTGAATCTCTAATTAACGAATTAAAAGCAGTTACTCGTAAGGGTCGCATGCATCTTAGACAGTGGGCTTCCAATGATCCTGAGCTTATCAACACTGTATCAGATGATACCAAAAACTCTCACCTGTTTTTGAATCTGGGAGAGACAA
>NC_046657.1:91316242-91320499 GCF_010883055.1 Belonocnema kinseyi | reverse complement strand
CAAAATATCATCACTTAACGAATCTTATCGTCCGCGATCAACATTTACAGCTTCTTCACGCAGGAACACAAGCGACGCTTAATATTATTCGCGACAATTATTGGATTGTTGACGGTAGAAATGTCGTCAGAAACATTATTCGAAAATGCGTCACTTGTTTTCGTGCTAAACCGCAATTTCCCACTTATATAATGGGAGATCTGCCCAAAGATCGGACTGTCTTCGAAATATCATTTAAGCATGCAGGCATCCACTTTTGTAGACCATTTTTTATCAAAGAGAAAAAATATCGAAATCGTCTGAAAGTAAAAATCTATGCAGCTGTTTCCGTTTGTTTCGCCACCAAGGCAGTGCACATATAAATTGTCAGCGACCTGACTTCCGAAGCCTTTTTAGCTTACCTAAGGAGATTTTTCGCTAGACGCGGAAAAAGCTCTGATCTATATTCAAATAACGCTGCTAACTTCAAGGGTGCAAAACGCGAAATCGATTAGCTTTATCAATTTCTGAAAAATCAAACAAATATCGACGAAATCGCCCAGCATCTTGCTAATCGCGATCGAGTTGCTTGGCATTTCATTCCCCCGCGTTCACCTTATTTTGGCGGACTCTGGAAAGCCGCAGTCAAATCTTTTAAACATCATTTCACGCGTGCCATCGATGGAAGATTTTTAACCTATGAAGAATTTACGACATTCGCAACCGAAGTAGAAGGCATTCTGAACTCTAGACCTCTAACACCTGTGCCTTCCGATCCTAACGACCTTATCGCTCTTACTCCTGGTCACTTCCTAATAGGAGACTCAATAACAAGCATGACTGAGCATGATTTGACGGACTTTTCATCCAAGAGACTATCATCTTGGCAACAGGTCCAGCAAATTAAACAGCACTTTTGGGCTCGGTGGAAAAGAGGGTATCTCCACGAGTTGACTGTACGCAAAATGGCATAAAGGATCCACCACGGACATTCAGATCGGCAGCCTCGTAACCATTCGCGATGATAATTTACCTCCTATGCGATGGAGTCTTGGTCGTATAATCGCTACTCATCCAGGTCCCAATAAAATTGTACGCGTAGTAACAGTTCGAAATGCGCAAGGTATTTATAAGCGCAGTATCAAAGATCTATCTTCACTGCCGATCGATGTCATTTGATAATTTCGTCTTTCTAATTAATGTTAATTATGCATATAATTTATTGAATAGTGTTCTTTTTATAGGTGGTTTTTATATCCTTTCCAACAAACTACGCAATTATCTGATTGAATTTTATTGTATTCTATTGCTAGATTATTCCAATTTATTATTCTTTCAGAGTTTGTATTGTTTATTACTACCGTAATTTATTTATTCTTGAACCTAACTGTTCAAATGGGCCAGCATGTTGCGACCTCGCAAACCGATTTATAATTTAGTTATTCAGAAATATCGGAAACCTTAGAAAGTAGCCTGCTAGCTATTTAGGGCTGTAAACAGCATATTTTTTTCTCTTAATTTATACTTTCATAGTCGTCGTCCTCTCTAGTACCAATCTTAAGCCCTTAATGACCTTCGCACAATAGTTGTAGCGGCGCTCGCGTCCAACCATCAGTGACCCTTTTGAATCTTGGGTTTTTCCCAGCCTGTTGGAAAATTTGGTTCGAGTTGCAACTTGCTCGCCTCCCCTATCTTAAATATTGTGTCCCTTCCACTTTTGTGACGTCACTGACTCTTAGTACTTTCCGTTTTGAACTTGCAACTTTAGTTGCAATAGAGAATCTAACGAGTAACTATCAGTCATTCTACTCTACTCTATTGTAAAAAATACTATTCATTCTTACCATCACCGTATCAGTATCAATCGTTATAACTTATCACTTTTTAACGAAGCGAGGAAGTTGTTATATTTCTCAAGGAAAGAACGAAATTCTGGGACAAGGTATTTCAACGTACTCACCAGCTGACATTATCAGAAAATAAATCGAAGAAGACTGTTGGTTGAAACATTTTCTTCCTTAAAGCGTGTAAGTTTCTAGTTGTTTATTTATCTACTGAAAGAATGTATTTCATCTTTAGGTGTATTTATTTTTAAAACATTGAATAATACGCCAAACTCTGGAGATTAGGGTTGTTCTATCTAGTGACCAAACAAATTTCCGGAAATTTCTTCTGGGTGAATCAACCAGCTCGGGGGTTCGAAAGATTCCTAATATTTCCACAAGGATGAATTGTTTATTGTAATATTTTTACCAAATCATTTAAAGAAAATTATACCGGCTGTCACAGAGAGCTTTTTGCGAAAAATATTTTGGTTGCTGTTTTTTTTTCTAATTGAAAATGTAATGTATTTTTGCGCTTGTTAAATGCACTACTTTGACTATTGTGTATGTCTGGCTGCAGTCATCCAGTCTAGTTTCAATACGCACAACAATCTGCGAGTACCCTGTCTTCGTAGCTTTGAGGAATGTACAGGGTAGTAGACACTCTGGGGCTTACCAAAAAGTAGGCAACCTGCCTTACACGCCAACGCTATTTTTATGGTAGTGTATGCGCGGTTCATTACTTTTTGGTAAGCCCCAGCGTGTCCACAAAAAGCGAAGCGTCACTTCAAATGTGAACAGCAAAAATAATTTTTTCTTGAGATTTAAACTATAATTAAAATAGTTCAAAGAAAGTTGATTTATAACTGTATAGCGATAATTCCATTAAAATGTTTTTACCCTCCCTAATTTAATTTGAAGTTTCAAAAAATCTTAAAAAGTAGACTTTTTCGATATTTTCTTAGATTTATCGGAAATTTCTCGACTATTTAACCATATAATGTGTGATATACGTTAATGAGAATATATTTTCAATATGGAGCAACAATAATATATAAGGAATGTTGACATTCGAATCATTTTTCTTGACTTTGACTTACAAGCAAATATTTAAAATTCATATATTGCTCTTCACTTGACAATAAAATTAATTTTTGTTACATAAATTATCAGAAAAAAATAGATGGAAGCAACTGAATTTGTACCTGCATAGCAAAAAATGATTTGAATATTTTTTACCCTACATAAGTGACCTTGAAATTTCAAAATATCGAGAGAAAAAATCGACTTTTTCGCTATTTTGTTAGAGTCATGGCAATTTTTTTGACTATTTGGCCATGAAATGTCTGATATACGTTAAGAAAAATGTATTTTTAATATGTTATACCCATAATATATGCAGAATGTCGATACTAAAATCATGATTATTGACTTTGGATTGCCAGGAAATATATAAATTTGATATATTGCTCTTTATTTCACAACAAAATTAATTTTCGGTGCATAAATAAGATAAAAATGTTTTCGAGAGTACGTATATTTACACTTTTATAGTGGGAAGGTAATAAAGAAGGTAGAAAAAAGGTAAAGGCCAGAATAATGTAGAGAATACGAGTATGATATATTTCTTAAAATATATGCTAAATACAATCAAATAACGGAATAGTCGGAACATATATTGGCTTGTTATAATGTCATTAAATTATCAAAATATGACCAATAACCTACTTTTATGTTGTTTCGTGACATTAGTTTTAACCCTTAAACGGCCAAAACGCCACTACCGGGACATTGCTTTTCAACGGCCAACAACTAAGACTATTCGGCACTAGAAAAAATTGAGACACATATATTTTTATTGCTTAAGATCTCCTCTTTCCGAGGGTGCCAATGAAATTCCTCAAAAATTTTTCTTATTATCCCAAAATGCAGTTTAAACAAAAAAAAACGTGATTTTTCGTGCCTATTTTTTTTTTGTGAACCATTTTCCAAAGCTTTTCGAGTCTGTAATTAACCTGGAATCTCACTAACCCGTGGAATAAATGTCTAAACTTTGAGAATCCATGGTTCAAAGATCGATTTTTCGTTTTAGTATTTTCAAAATGGCGTCTTAATCGCAAAATTTTTGTGAAAACATTCATGAATTTTTTTACAATAAACGATGCGCTTTTCAGAAAAATCATCAAGAATAAAAAGTTGTAATCAGCCAAGGAATACGCCTGAATTTTTTGAAGCATTTTGAGCAAAATTTTGGATTTTCCATATGAACAATTTTTGCAAAATTCAAAATTTTGCTCAAAACGCTCCGGAAAAATTCAGGCGTATTCCTCGGCTAATTACAAGAACTTTTTATTCTCCAACGACTCCGTAACCTTTATTGCACTCTGACATCAAACCACACCTTCACCGCATTGTCATCCTGGGAATTTTCGAGTACACCCAGCAAAAAAAAAAT
>NC_046657.1:91311858-91316142 GCF_010883055.1 Belonocnema kinseyi | reverse complement strand
AATCGTCAGCATCGAAATCTGGAAATATTAAAATCCCAATCTCCTGAATTTATTTCAAAGCAGTTAGCAGATAGATATATAAATAGAATCGCCGAAGTGCTCGGAACGGCAATCGTGCACCTTCGAGTTTTCAAATTCAGAAAAGGAGAAATGGGTTGCGCGCGCAACTCAGTCATTTACAGCGTCTCCTACTATATTCACACGGACATAGCCCTTTCATATTATTGGACCACATCTCGTTTCAGATCTGGGATCACTGCGTCTACCCAGCTCGCAACCGTTTTCCGTTAAAGGCCCATAGTGTTGTGTCCAGTGGTCTCCGACTTCCTCTGCTGTGCCGCTTCCTGGTGAAGCCGTTCGCGACCACCGCCTTCAACCCTTACCGGAGTTACCGACGACCACCTAGACGCCTAAGGTAGGATTAAAACGACCACCAGCCCCTTACCACGGACTGGTGGTTCGCGCCCACTAGTGCAAGTGTTAATAATTTCGCTAATTAATTTTACTACGCGTCCTTTAATCTGTGTTAAACCCTTCTCTCTCGGCCTCCACCTCCTATTTCCCTCGTCGGTAAGCAACCGCGCTTTACCTGGCGCCCAACGTTAAAAATATCAACAAATTATCGTCCTAAAATCATAAACTTACCGAGAAAAAGGGATACAAGTAAAAATTTTAATCACTACTCTTGACTCTTACTATCAATTCTGTACGATTTTTCTTTCTCTCCAAATACTATTGATACCATTGCCTTGCCAAACTAAAAATAAACGTCTTCATTTCGTACACACCAACAACATTATATATTTTTATAAAACGATTTACATGCGCAAGTAACCTAATAAGCCTTGAATTTTCGTTTGAAACTGATTACTATGCATTGAGTTATTAACGAAGTCATTGCTTTTTTGCATGTATATGTGCAAAGTGATACGAGTGATTATTCTTTTATACCCATGATATTTGACATGTTCATGAAAAAATTGAATTTGTTTTATATATGCTCTAGCTTTTGCATACCATGATTTGGGGAACTATGTATTATGTGAAATTTATTATGTATCTCTCACACAGTTTCGCGACGTGCTTACTAATTCGAGAACAAGTACAATTCTTTGTTTTCGCTTTTCGTTATATAAATATATCTCTTAAAATATATTCGGAATAAAATCAAATAAAAAAATAGTCGGAACATATATTAGCTTTTCATAATGTCATTAAATTATCAAAGTATTACTTTTATGCTGATTTCTGTCATTAGTTTCCATTTGGACATCCAGCTTAATTTTTGAACCGAAGTCATTTGTAGTTTCAACAATGAGAAAAATCTAAAAATTTTAATCTTTTAATATTAGAAATATTTTGATGCGTTCAAGGTCCGCTCGCTAATCCGCAGAATCAAAACAAACATTATTCACTACAATTTTTGAGTGCATCACGGTTTTGTTTACATTTTACCAGTGAACGACGGCTCACCAGGCTTTTGTGAACATTTTGTTTTTCCTAACCGCTTTTTCAGAGAAAAAAATTCAGTTCAGTTTTGACTGTCTTATCGCGATTATGTTATAAGATTGCTAGAAAACTCGAATTTTTAACAGCATTTGTTAAGGGAATGCCCAATCATTGGAAAATACAGTGAGTTAACTAACCGGACATTACCTACACACTTTGATGTAATGAAATACTATTTTTTCGAATGCGAAAAATTCGAACTTAAAAAGAATCTAAAAGATACCCAAGTTTTTCTGATATTTCACGTTTAGTTGTGAGAAGGCTGCAGGATATATGAAATAAAAATTCCATCCCAATTCTTACAGTAGCAAGAGACACAAAGATCGTTAAAACAGATGAAAATGAATTAAAGAAATTGAAAAAGTCGCATTGAAGAGACAAAGATAAATCCTGGTACAAAAGCAAACTAAACGCGTTTCGTGCAAATAAATCAAACTTATTTAAAATTGTGGCTTGTAAGTGTGATAATGATTCATATACTTGTGAGATAGATCTCTCTGAAGCTGCCAGAGTGTTTCTCTTAGATCAGAGATCTTCCAGGTAAATGGGAAAATGATTTACGCCCTTTCCGAAAATTGATTCGGAACTATCAGATCATCGTGAAGTACAATCGTAGCGTTTGATAACTGATATACTTCAGGATCAAAGTAAAGAAGTTATCAGAAGAAAGCGTCAGAAGGTGTAAATTGAAGATGAAAGTTCTTACTGTGGCTTGCTTATGGATGGCAATATGAAAGACGATTACCAGCCCGATGAAGAAGATGTTGAGATTAAACAGTTAATTATTAACTGTTAAAGAAATGGTATGAAATGAGAAATACATAATTGTGCGAAGTTTAAATTAGGAAAACTTGCTATTCGTATTTTCACATTAACCCCGTAGTTAGTTGCAGAGTTTCAAACAAGGCAACTGTTGCACATGATTAGTAATTCACTCGGCTCTCGCGCGCCTCTCCCGGATCACCCCTGAAGCTCTATCGCCCCGTCCCGCATTCCCCCATAAGTTTTTCAAAAATATGCGTGAGTGCCGTACCCATGGATGTTTGGGCCCCTTATTAGAATAAGCTTACATATGAAACAAGATTAAACTGCCCGCGAATCAGAGAGCGACTCGCTTCGTCGTGATGGATGTATGTATAAGCACGCCCCAATTCGCTCTTTGATTCGCAGGCCTTTCTCAGGGAGCGCGACTCTCATTAGGCGGGGGTTTTGTCGTTTGGGCTTTTTGTCACGGATCCAGTAAGTACATTCCGGAAGTAAAATGTTTAGTTTTGGACAAGAGTAAACTATCGGAAAAGAAAAAAAACTCGTCATCAACTTCAGAAAGAGCAGCTCTCTTTGGCTTCAGAAATAAAGGCTTTTTACTTCGATGGAAAAAAAGACTAAATAAAAAGTAATGGATGGAACAAATAAAGGAAAAACAAGACTAATAACAAAACGATTAAACATAATATCCTTCAGTTTTTCTTTAATAAAGAAATTAATACCTCCAATTTAGATTGTGTGCGTTGTGATGGCTGTCCTACGAACACTAGTAAACACGCAGGAATAATTCGATTGCTAGAATTAGAATTAGGTAAACCGTTATAATGAATTGTCTGTCAGCTTCATGGTAATGATCTGCTATTCAAAGCTTTGTTTATAAAACTCGATGATGGAACTTTTGGTCCTAACCATTTTTCTGATCCAATCAGAAAAAGCGTAGCTTCTTGTGAAGAACTTCCGATTGTAAAGTTCGATGCTGCCGACAGTCCTAATTCTCCTGTCGTTGACACCCGTGATCTTAGTTCTGATCAAAAGTACCTGCTAGATATATTTAATTCTATCAAAGAAGGAGAGTGTTCCGGAGATCTTGCTCGAAAAAGTCCAGGGAAATTATCGCACGCCAGCTGGTTGACTAGGATTAGTAGAACTCTTCGAACTTACATTAGGACATACAATCCGTCATTTGAGTTAAGAGTTTTAGTTTAATTTAGCATGAGAGTATATGTCCCAATGAAGTTCGAAATTAAGCGTCAACCATCTATTAAAAATGCCCCGAAACATCCTTGGAAAAGCATTTTTTTGAGTGCGTACCTGAAGGAAGATCTCGCTGAATGTATTAAAAAAGTTATACAAAATAATGCCTACTTTGCTCACTCAGATAATCTTCTTTTCGCTATGCTATGTGACGAAACGTGACTTTTCGTGCCTATTGTTTTTTTGTGAACCATTTTCCAAAGCTTTTCGAGTCTGTAATTAACCTGGAATCTCACTAACGGGTGGAATAAATGTCTAAACTTTGAGAATCCATGGTTCAAAGATCGATTTTTCGTTTTAGTATTTTCAAAATGGCGTCTTAATGGCAAAATTTTTGTGAAAACATTCATGAATTTTTTTACAATAAACGATGCGCTTTTCGGAAAAATCATCAAGAATAAAAAGTTCTTTTCCTCGGCTGATTACAAGAACTTTTTATTCTTGACAAATTTTCCGAAAAGCGCATAGTTTTCCAATAAAAAATTTTCATAGTTCTAAGCATCGTGTAAGAGTAAAATGATTCACGAATATCTATCGTCCGTCTGCCGCAAACAAAGTTTACGTTGCCCAACTATCACCAACGTGGAGGTCGACGAATATCGATAGTCTCTTTTTTTTTAAAGGGATTTTATATATATTTTTTTACATTTTTTTATTTTTTTTTATGGAGAATTTTTTTCATTTCAGATTTCAATCCGTTGAAATCATTTTGACCCTGCTGTTTCAGAATGTAATTTTGAGAAACAATGTAAGCAG
>NC_046657.1:91297871-91311758 GCF_010883055.1 Belonocnema kinseyi | reverse complement strand
ATGTTATATTATAATAGTCTTATTTATATCTTGATCCGCATTTGAAAGAAATTAAAGAAATTGGCGATATTGGAATTCATCTCGTTTGGATAAAAACTCAATTATTTCATTGAAAAATTAATCATTTTGTTGAAAAAGTAACTATTTTGTAAAAAAAGTCCTCTTTTCTATCAAAAGTTCAACTACTTTTTTAAATTTATTTTTTTTGAAGGTTCATCTCTTTCGTTGAAAATACATTTTTGAAACTAACATTTAATCAATACCATTTTTGTTTAAGAAATCACGGAAAATTTATACTTTTTGATTAAAAATTACATTTTTCGGTTGAATTATCAACTATAAATATTTTTTGGTTGTAAGTCGTTCTGTTGTAAATGCAACTATATTGTTAAAAATTAAAGCCATAATTTTTGGGTAGAAATACTCTTTTTGTTTTTAAAATTAAATAATTTCGTTAAAAGTTCATTATTTTGTTGGTAATTGACCTTGTTTAGTAGAAATTTAATCTTTTTGGTTGAAAATGTATCATTTTTGGTCAAAAATGCAATTGTTTGGTTAAAATATCAACTGTGCATCTTCTTCGGTTTAAAAGTCGATTATTTCACTAAGAGTTGAACTACTTTGTAAAAAAATACGTTTTTTTAACAAGGTTTTTTAATTATGATTAAAAATTTTACTATTTGGTTGTAAGTTTAACTCTTTTATTGAAAACTCATATTTTTCCCTTAAAAAATTCAACTTTTTGTAGCTAATTCGTCTTTGTTACTTTAAAATTAAATAATTTCTTAAAAAATTCATGTATTATGTTTAACATTTGTCTTTTCTTGTAGATCATCCATTTTCTTGGTCGAAAATTCATCTGATAGGTCGAGAATTTAACAACTTATTTTTAAATTAATTTTTTTTGTTAAAAATTATTTATCTTTATCTGAACCATCTTTATCTGAACCAAGAACATTAATGTTCTATATAAAAAAAACAAACGATTTTCCAACTTAACCAATATATACGATTAATTTTTAATCAATCATATAATAGTTACATTTTCAGATAAAGATAAATAACTTTTAACAGAAAAAATTAATTTTAAACAAAGTTGTTAAATTTTCAACCAATCAGATGAATTTTCGATCAAGAAAATTGATTATCGACAAAAAAAGACAAATCATAAACAAAATACATGAATTTTTAAAGAAATTATTTAATTTTAAAGTAAAAAAGACGAATTATCTACAAAAAGTTGAATTTTTTAAGCGAAAAGTATGAGTTTTCAATGAAAGAGTTAGACTTTCAACCAAATAGTTAAATTAGTGAAATAAACGACTTTTAAACCCAAGAAGATGTACAGTTGATATTTTAACCAAACAATTACATTTTTGACCAAAAATGATACATTTTCAGCCAAAAAGATTAAATTTCTACTAAACAAGGTCAATTTCCAACAAAATACATGAACTTTCAACGAAATTATTTGATTTTAAAAACAAAAAGAGTATTTCCACCCAAAAATTATGATTTAAATTTTTAACAATATAGTTGCATTTACAACAGAACGACTTTACAGCCAAAAAATATTTATAGTGGATAATTAAACCGAAAAATGTAATTTTTAATCAAAAAGTATAAATTTTCCATAAAACAATTTAATTTCTACAAAGAAAGACAACCTTTCAACAAAACACATGATTTCATAACCAAAAATGGTATTAATTAATTGTCAATTTCAAAAATGTATTTTCAACGAAAGAGATGAACCTTCAAATAAAGAGGGCTTTTTTTACAAAATAGTTACATTTTTAACAAGATAATTAATATTTCAATCAAATAATTGAGTTTTTATCCAAACGAGATGAATTCCAAAATCGCCAATTTCTTTAATTTCTTTCAAATGCGGATCAAGATATAAATAAGACTATTATAATATAACATATTTATAATATTATCATTATTAATGTACGTATATATTTATATATATAATAGTATTAATATTTATATAATTTATATTTTATACATGAAATAACATGACCTCAAAATATACGCATATCAAGAGGCGCGCGATCTATTCAAATCATGAGAATCGTCAGCATCGAAATCTGGAAATATTAAAATCCCAATCTCCTGAATTTATTTCAAAGCAGTTAGCAGATAGATATATAAATAGAATCGCCGAAGTGCTCTGACCGGCAATCTTGCACCTTCGAGTTTTCAAATTCAGAAGATGAGAAATGGGTTGCGCGCGCAACTCAGTCATTTACAGCGTCTCTTACTATATTCACACGAACATAGCCCTGTCATAGTATTGGACCACATCTCGTTTCAAATCTGGGATCACTGGGTAGACGAGCAAAGAGTGACGATAGGGCGCGTAGTCAGCGACATGATCTCAGAATACACGGTCTAGCCACCAGCTCCCCCAATTTCGTCCCCATTCGCACTCCACCATTTTTAGCCATCTTGGTTACCATAGCAACCGTTAGTGTCTCGGTCTTCACTCAAAAGATTTGAAATCATGAATTATGGCTACATTGTAAATCAATGTCAATACATGTGAAAGTTCTCAATATTCAAATAAGGTGCAAGAAGCGGGCACTGCTGACGCTATCCGTTTGTGAAAGCGCGTCGTGTTAAGATTAACTTTGTGAAAATTTTAGTGGTGTTTCTATTGAAAATACCATTGAAATCATTATTTCATATGTATATAAGATCTGAACATGTGACTTTGTGTACCCCGAGAGGGTTCTTTTGTTCTTATTTAGTGCTTATGTATATACGAAATATAAAAACGGATATTATCATAATACAGGATATGATATCGATATTTTGCATTTATTTATTTCTGCTTTCAGCCCAAAAACAATATTCTTTTTTCTCCTTAGGTGGATGATACTTTATTTCATTCGCGTTAAAAGGTACAATTCCTCAGGTGCCTTGAGAGGTTATGTTATCCATATTTCTAAGTATTTCTTCTATATTACAAGTTAGATGTTATATATTTGTTTATACATACTTTAGATTACGTATCTCAAAAATTTCATTATTTTCAAACTAATTTAATTTATTTATAAAATATATAGTTTCTTTATCTTTTACTTACAATCTTCGCTCATTGCATTTACTTCCTTTCAAATATATTTCATTCTCGCGCGCTCACTTATCCAATACTAGGCAGTCTGATAAGTCCCTGAAAAATGAAACACGGGCACGTTTTTTTGGCCAAAGTCGGTTTTATTTTTCAACATACTCTCCTTCTAGGTCGATACAGCGAGTCCAACGATTTTCTAACTTTTTGATACCGTCCGAAAAGTACTCGATCGGAAGGTCTCCAAAATACGCCTCAGTTTCAGCTATGAACTCATCATTTGAGTAAAAACGCCTACCGGTGAGCCATCTCTTCAGGTTAGGGAACAAGTAATAGTCTCTGGGGGCCAGGTCTGGTGAATACGGTGGCTGAAGAACCAATTCGAAGCCGATTTCATGCAATTTTGCTTGAGCAACTAAGCATGAATGAACAGACGCATTGTCGTGATGATAAAGCGGTTTTTTCTTCTTCAAATGCGGTCGTTTTTCGGCGATTTCGATTTTCAATCGGTCCAATAATGATGAATAATATGCTTCGGTTATGGTTTTACCTTTTTCAAGATAGTCCACGAATATTATGCCATGTGCATCCCAAAATAAGGAGGCCATAACCTTTCCGACCCATTGTTGCGTTTTTGGACGCTTCGGAGCACTTTGGCCCGGTGGAACCCACTGTTTTGCCTGTTGCGTTGACTCAGGAGTGTAGTAGTGGATCCAGGTTTCATCCATGGTTATGAATCGGCGCAAAAACTTGGTCGGCTTACGCGAAAATAATGCCAAATTCTGCTGGGAAGTTGTCACACGAATTCGTTTTTGGTCCACTGTGAGCAAACGCGGCACCCATCGCGCGCAGAGCTTCTTCATGCCCAAAACTGAATGACGATATTGCCCACACGTTCCAATGATATGCCTACAGCATTAGCTACCTCTCTAAATTTCACTTTGGGATCATTCAACATCATATCATGGATTTTTTCGACATTTTCTGGTGTAGTGACCTCTTTTGGGCGCCCAGATCGGTTCACATTAGTGAATACTAATGCCATCTCTTAGAATTTTCAGGTACTTTTCAGACTGCCTAGTATGGTTAAAAGTCGTGGAGCTGCTCCTTATTGTTTAACTTTTTTTAAGTTGCGTGTGGCTAGACCGTGTATTGTTAGATCATGGTCAGTTATCTTAACTTTGGCTTGTAGACGTACTGCGCTTGCGTCAGGATGCTTATGAGGAAGACGACGCCACAACCCGTTACCGTAGCAATAACAAGCCGTTCCGTGTTTCTCTTACACATAGCTAGCGCAAGCGCAGTACGTCAGAATGCCAAAGTTGGGGTTACTGCGCGTAGTCGCTCGGGACTTCGGGTCCCCTCGGTGAATCCCGTTCCCTCTCGGGCGCAGCCCTGCAATCCCTTTTTGCAGGACGAACAAAAACGCGTCTACGTAGATACTCGGTCAAGTGTATTCCAGAATCCATGTGAGTATGGTGGGAGGTGCAGAGCAATTGTTTCCGTAATATACTTTGGAAAGTTGACTATAGTGAGAGCAAGAACAATTTCTTGCATGGGAAATCCCCCACCCGCCTCAGTTTTAGGTGGGAACTACTCCATACACCCAGCATCGCTTCTGCCGGTCCTGCGCCGAATTTAACCGATAGCTAGCCATTCTGTTTCCTCGTCTCTTATGTCGTTTTACTAAATATTTAATTGTTTATTTTTTATCATATTGTTCACCATGAGAAGAAAATTTGCTCGCCCTGTCAAAAATTATTAATAACAAATTTTAAGAACCTTTTTCGGTAAACATTTGTTGTCTATTAATTTTTCCATCCATTTTGTCCTTTTTCAAAAAAATTAATTTTTTAATTTTTAAGGTCGCTCTTACGAATAAAGCCAAAACTACGCGTCATATCAAAAAGATATTAATAAGCAAATTTATAGATTTGTTTAGGGTGCACGATCTTAGTAGATGGGTGATTGTCAAAGTGCAGACAATCTTAAGTACCCCCGGTAACAAGCGTTGAATTCAGAAAAATTAAGAATTTGTATTCCTATGAATACGCGATTTTTCCTCCGTTTAAAAATCCCCCAACGGGAACAGAAAAAGTGAAAATCCTATTCCTCTCAATCAATTTAGTAAAATTTAACGAAAGCATTTATTTAACCTATTTTTTTAACCTATTTTCGGCTTGCGGGTTCGATTCCCGCCTCGCACTCTGGAAGAGTCTCGGTGGCCCATGCGGTGAACACTAGCCTAGCAAGGGAGTTGTTCATCTCCGGAGAGTCGTGGGACCGGTACCTCTAGAGAAAAAGGTTTTCTCTAAGTACTTAAGGCTGTTGCTCTTGGTGGTTCGGAACCCACCTTAAACTGTAGGTCCCCCTTCCACCACCAAGTAAGTGTGTGGAGGGTGTGTAAAGGAATAAAGAAGGTGTAAGAAAAATGTAAACCCTTAGGGGACACATTAGAAGCTTCCACTGAACTGAACTCTTAAAAAATACAACAAAGAAATGTATGCAAATGTATGAATTTAAATAGTTTTAACTCTAGAGTTAAAACTATTTAACTTTAACTTTGGAGTTTTTTTAAACAACCCTGCTACAGTTTTTTTAATTCGTTGAAATTCCTTTAAATTATAAAAATTAATTGAAAATTCATGAAAATATTTTTAAACATTCTAAAATATTTAAAATCCTTTAAAATCTTTTGAAATCTGTTGAAAATCCCTTGAAAATTATAAAATACCCTAAACAAATATATATATTATAATTATATACAAAAATCGTTTTAGAAATAGTTAAATTTTAACTCCAGTAATTTCTATTAAAACTTTAGTTTAATAGTTTAATCTACAGACAGTTAAATTTTTAATGTTTAAAAATTTTCTAAATTTCCGTCTGAAATAATTTTATTTAGAGATTGTCCAATTGAAAAACATACATTTAAATTTTGAACGCATTTAATTGATTTATTATTATTAAGTTTTTATAAATAAACTTCCAAGTTTACAGTTTTAAATGTGAAGTCTTGTATCCCATCGAGTTGAAAATTATTCTTATGGAATAGTTGAAAATTTTTGAAAATAAAACTTCTTCTTCTCTTCTTTTTTTAATTTCAATCTGAAGCTTTACAAAATTTCAAAAGATTTGTAAGGATTTTAAATATTTGAGGATGTTTTAAAAGATGTCTAAGAATTTGCAATTTATTTTTAGTATTTACAGGAATTTCAAAGAATTAAGAAATGTTTAGAAGGCTTATTTTTAAAAATTCCAAAGTAATTTAGAAATCCTAAAAAAAAGTCCGAGGCATTTCAAAAGATTTTGAAGGTTTCAAAATACTTGAGAGCATTTAAAAAGATTCCAAGGAATTTTCATTCATTACAGTAATTTATTTTGATATTTTAAAAGATTTAAAATATTTCAGGGAATTTTCAAACTTTCAAGGAATTTTCAAAAGCTTAAAAAAATGTCAAGAAATTTCAAAAGATTTTTAATATTTGTGAATGTTTTAAAAGATGGAAAGTAATTTTCAATTCACTTTTATAATTTCAAGGAATTCCAAAGAATTTTAACAATTTTAGCAGAGTTATTTAAAAAAATTCCAAAGGACTTTAGATATCTTTAAAAGGTGCGAAGGTGTTTGAAAAGTTTTTGAAGGCTTCAAAATACTTGAGAGTATTTAAAAACGTTCCAAAGAATTTTTAATTAATCACAGTAATTTAATATGAGATTTTAATGTATTTTCTAAATTTCAAGGAATTTTCAAGAGCTTTAAAAAAATTCAAGAGATTTCAACAGATTTTTAAGGATTTTGAATATTTGAGGATGTTTAAAAAGATTTCACTGAATTTTTAATTCACTTTTAAAAATTAAAGGAATTTCAAAGAATTTTAATAATTATATCACGGTTGTTTTAAAAAACCCCAAATTACCTTAAAAATCTTTAAAAGATGTCAAGATTTTTCAAACGATTTTGAAGGTTTCGAAATATTTGAGAGTATTTTAACAGGTTTTAAGGAATTTTCAATTTATTACAGTAATTTAATATGAGATTTTAAAGGATTTGATCAATATTAGGACATTTTACTAGATTCTAAGGAATTTTCAATTGATTCCAACTATTTAGTATGTGATTTTAAAGGATTTTAAATATTTTAGGATGTTTAAAAACATTTCAACGAATTTTCAATTAATTTAAATAATTTGAAGCACTTTCAAAGAATTCCAACTATTTTTTTTTTTAATTTTTCTGGTTGAAAGTGGAACTGCTTTGTTAAAAATTTAGTTTTTTTTTGGGTTGACAATTTATCAAATTAGTTGAAAAATTTCTTTTCTGAAAATTTAGCTATTTTGCAGAATTTTGTTTGTTTTTTTGGGTTTAAAAATTAATTTATTTCAACCACAAGAAAATTGATCTTCTTATTCAAATTTTTTTTAAGAAAACTTATTGTTTTAGTTAAAAGTTTAACTATTTCTATTAAAAGTTAGTCAACTATTGATTAAAATTAATGTTATATTTTATAATTATAATATTAACATTAATAATATATGTAGCAGTAATAATATTCGTACTATATACACCTGAAAAACATAACCTCAAAATCGACTCATGCATGAAATGAAGAATCACGCGAAACATTAAATTTGCCAATTTCTTCCATTTCTTTTAATTGGGGATCGAGATATAAATAGAAGACCACCGAAGTCTTCCGAAGCCTTCAGATCGACAATCATCGTACAGCAGGGAACCGAAGTCGAATCGTGCATTTTCGGCTTACACACAAAGTCACAGTGGTAATCATGCACCTTCTGTTTTGCGGCTCTTAAACGGTAGGTATGGTGGGGGTAAATTTCAGGCTCGATCTGGCAGCACTGGTATAAGGGCCACATATCTGATGCTATCCATCCAACATCTGGAACCCCACAGGGGTTGGTCCTAGGTCCTCCTCTCTTCATCATTTACGTAAATGATGTTTCTGATTCAATACAGTTCTTCATTCTAATTTTTGCAGATGACATTAAAATTTTCAGAATCTGCAAAAAGAAAAGGCTCTGATTACATACAATCAGAGCCGTAACGAGGGTAGAGCGATAGGGACAGGTTTCTGGGGCACACGCCCCGTGGGCGTAGGCTGGTCGGAACAATCTAAAAATTATTTTAGATAATTTTTTTTGCCTTCAAACAAATCGACAGAAGGATTTAATGACTGGAAACTCTAAAGTCCTACATTGCCAGATCCTGCAAATTCTATTGCCCACCGTAACAACTATGTTAAATGGAAGCTTCGTAAGAAAAATGTTAAAGATAAAACTTTAATTGATGATTTTTTTACTAGTCAATTTGAAGTATAAAAAAAAGTGGCGTGAATTTTTAAAAGTCATTGCTGACGCTATTTTATTTTATACACCGAATAATCTTGCACTTAGAGGTTCAAACGAACAAATTGGAAATCCTCATGCAGGTATTTTCTTTAATTTAAAATTCAATTTGCTGGTCATCATAACCAAATTTTAAAAAATAGTATTAATAGTCACATAAATGGTTCCGTATCTTATTGTCGCCAAAAATTTCAAATGACACCATTGAATTGTTAGGGCATAAGGTTTCATAAGTGATCAGTGTTCAAATAAAACGTGCTAAATATTTTTCTATTTTATTTGATTGCACACCAGATGTCTAAAAAAATAACAAATTTCTAAAATTATCCTTTACTTTCCAGTAAATGAAAACAAGAAAGTAACTGTCAACAGAAACTTTTCAAAAAATAGAAAAAGATGAATTAAATATTGAAGATGTGACAGGTCAAAGATATGATCCCTTACGTAAGCCAACAAGTTTCGCAATCTTTCCACCACGCGACATGGCGCACAAATCGAGTAGTAAAAAATTTGAAAATTTAAACACGTTTTCTAGCCTCAAAGTCGAAGTGACACTGAACGATAATATTGATGCAGTCTACTGCAGATGTGAAATCTGTAGGAAAATGACGTTTGCGTATTCAGTGCCGAAGTGCGAAGGAAACAGTAAAAAATTTAAAGGAAAAAGATCTACGTTCAAAGTCCTCAGTGATCCTATACTCCAAAGAGAATGGGAATCTTGTGTGCCCGGTATTACTGTTTTCCGATCTACAGCAAGTGTGTGGGAAATGAATTTTTCCGCTGAGAATATTATTAGTAAGTGCATCAAATATGCACAGAAAAAAAGGCTTAATACAATACCAAACCTGGGCTTGTTTTAAGGTGTAACAAAAAGAAGACAGCATGAGCTACAAACTAGAATAGGGTTGAGGTTTTGAAAGAAAATGATTGAGGAACTGAAGTTGAGACGCTGTATGGGCTAAATAGTGATCACAAGCTGGAATTCGGGCTTGAATGAAACTGCTCTACTGATTAAAACTAGTCATAACGTTGAACGTAGGCTTGAAGACCGCTTTTTTATGTAGACTTAACTTAATTCGCAATATTACTGTACATTAAAGCCTGGAAGTTCTTTTCATCACATTTTCCCCACGAAATCAAGTGAAATTAATGTTTCGTTGAAATCAAACACTAAAGTATAATTTTTTTGATTTTTATAAACAAATTTCATACACAAATTTAATAAATATGCGCCACTGTATATATAAAATGCATTTTTTCTGCACAATCATTAGCTTTGCCTTCAAAAATGAAAATTCCATGACAGAAATAGACAATAAAAATCTTTACCATTGTTATGAACAATAATGATTAACAAATGCATTAAACGGTACCTGTTTGATAGAAAAAATCCATTTTTTTGCATAATTGTTCATTTTCTAAATTAATATTCTGATGGAGGATACTAACGTTTGACAATATTTGTCATTTTTGTTAACAATTCAGATCAACAAATGCATTTAATAGACGCTTTCAAATACGAAAAATCTCTTCTTACTGAAATGTTGATTATATCATAAAAAGTGAAGCTCCTACGAAATATACTGATATCCAGGAACACTTCTCATTGTTATAAACAATAATGATCAATCAATTATTAAAATAATTCTTTCGCATAGATAAAATCCCTTTTTTGGGTTCAATAGTTAATGTTACCTTGAAATAAGGAACGGAATTGTAAAACGTCTAGACTCAACATCTTTTCGAATATTGTAAGCAATGAGGATGAACAAAATTATGAAGCTTAACATATTTTGGACGAAAAATTCTGGTATTCATAATTGAGACAAGAATGGGCAACGCTGCTAAATAACAGAATTCTTCGTCCAAAAATGGTTAAGCTTCATGATTTTGTTCATCCTCATTGCTTATAATATTCGAAAAACAGGATAAGTCTAGACGTTTTACGATTCGGTTCCTTATTTCAAGGTAACATTAACTATTGAACCCAAAAGACAGATTTCTTCTATACGAAAGAATTATTTTTACAATTAATTGATCATGATTGTTTATAACAATGGGAAATATTGTTGGATATCAGTATATTTTGTAGGAGTTTCATTTTTCATGATATAATATTAATTTAGGGATAAAATGAACAATTATGCAAAAAAATGGATTTCTTCTATCAAAGAGTGACCGTTTATTGTATTTGTTAATCAGTATTTTTTCTAACCATGGTAAATATTTTGATTGTACATTTCTGTCATGGAATTTTCATTTTTGAAGGGAAACCAAATGATTGCGCGGAAGAAATGCATTTTATATATACAGAGGCGCTCATTTATTAAATTTGTTCATGAAATTTGTTTATAACAATTAAAAAAATTATACTTCAGTATTTTAATTCAACGAAACATTAATTTCACTAGATTTCGCGGGAAAAAACGTGATGAAAAGAACTTCCAGGCTTCAATGTACAGCAATAATCGATTTTGTTCATAAATTTGTTAATAACAATTTAACAGATTGCACGAACTTCATTTAAGTCATTAGGATGAGTCAATCGATTGTAAATTTATCAGTTTTTCACCTTTTTGAGGTAAAATCAATGAATTCTACAGAACAGGCAGCTCAAATATGAAAAATTATGGTTTTTTAGAATTTTGCAACTTGAATAACAAACAAACAGAGCCTTTTAGGCAAAATCCCCCTCGACAGGCCTCTGCAGAATTTAATTAGCTTTAATTTTAAAAAAAGATGGAATCGGATGAAAATCGTAGACTCTGGAACATTTTGAACCCCAAATTTATAATTCACCGCACTGTGCGGCCAGGGGCGACAACCCCATGGGGCAGGTTGGGCGGCCGCCGACCTGTTTTGAGGGCGGGGGGGTCCCCAAAATTGGGAAATATATTGAGTAAACAAATTAACTAAAAATTCACGAAAAATAAGGAAAAATAATTGAGTAAAGAAAGTGAAATAAAACAGAACGTACACAAATCCATAATTCGCACGATTAAATTTATATTTATCAACAGGTTCCAGAATATTACATATGAGAGCACTATTTCATAAGTATCTTTGAATTTTTTTAAGTATGTAAAAAAATTCTTCTAAAATATCCATTTGCTGTATGCCACGAAGCAAAGGGTCGCACGAAAAATGCACTGACTACGCACTGACTACTCTCTTAATTGCTCGCTTGACTGCTTGTGATGGCTTACAATCTCTTGTTGACTCTTACTGACTCGCTCACGATTTCGGAATAGTTTAAGCGATTTCTGCTGATTTTATTTAATTTTCGCTCATTCCAAGAGATTGGATCTTTTTAAAAAGATCTACGCAAAAACCGCTGCTTTCAGATCATGTCACAAAGTGTTACGCTTGTTACATCTGATTTCCTACCGATTTCAAACACTTAAAGCCCTTGATTCGAGAGTGAATGACCCCTCGAGCACAATAAATTGTTTAAGCGTTTTTTATTCTTTTGAGGAATTTTCTCTTATAGAATATAGAGAGAAAGTCGCACGTTTTTAACAAACTTTTTGCTTTTTGTCCACTTTTCAATTACATTGAGATAATAATTGATTAATGTTAACAACCATAATTGTTCAAACAAATTATTATGGTTTGTGAATAACAATACTTCAGAATATTCTGTATATCGAATGGAGTTTTTTTAAACAAATTTTACACTTTTTGTTCCATTTTCAATAAGATTGAGTTGAATAATTGAATAAACTTAACAAAATTGATTGTTTAAATAATTTCTTATTATTTTTCGTAATACTGGATTTGAATAATGCCAGAAAGTTGCGGTTTTTTCTGACATAAGCAAATATTATTCTTCTTTTCACTTTGAACGAGTTAATGGTTAATTCCATTTCCCCAAAATAATCATTTAAACAAATTATTATATATTATATATTATCTCTTTATACAATGTTTTACAAAAATTACCTTCAACGGAAAAGCTATCTTACGAATGAGAAAATAAAAACACACATCAGCAAAGTGTGACAAGTAGTGTACGGACACATCTATAGAAAAAGCCTTCTTTCAAACATGTGTACATACTTACACTTCTATTGCGTCCTGTAAAGTAAAACAAGAAAATCCATAGTTACATTTAGAAGCTGCTTCTAAATCCATAATATGTATACTGTTGCGATTCCACAGCAGAAAAAAGGTAAAGAAGTTATTGGCAAAGAAGGTTACTTTTCAAATAAACAATTCATTTTAACCCAGAATAAATGAAATATCTTCTAAAAATAAATTAATTTTATAACGAAAAATACAAATTTTTAAAACAAAATTGTTGCATTTGCATGGAAGATTTCATTACTTAAATTTTCTACAAAAACTTCTTCTACAAACGAACTTCAATTTCCAATAAATCGTTTGAATTGCCAATCAAAAAGGATGATTTTGTAACAAAATACTAGCATTTTGAATCACAATCGTCAGGAGGAAGCAACTGTAGAAAAATCTAGGATTTTAAAAACAAGACTCGTAAATTACTGCTGCGAATATTATGTGGGAGTGAGAACAAATTTTATGATTATTATGATCCAAAGACCAGAATCTTCATCACTGTGGTCTAATTTTTTTACCGCTCGAAACTGTTTTCTCTGAGTCTGATTCTAATATCTGATGCTAGTTCTCAAACTTTTGTGTTCATGCTAGATCACCATAAAAACTTCACTTATTATGGATGCTATTGAAAAATGGTTCGAAGAAATTTTATAAGCTTCTCTGAGGAGATAAATTATGCTCTTGTCCATCTCATTGTCTTTTGCGTGGTTTCGTAGAAAACTTGAATTATTACGTATCAAATCTTGACTATTCATGGCTAAAACCATAAATATTCACAGTAGAAGGCTGGAAACGAACTTGGTCTGTCTTTTTGGACTAGAAATCAGTGTGCAAAAGGAAATTTAAATTAGAAAATTCTTTCGAAAATCACTGAGTCTTCTCAAAATTAAATTCGATTCCTCAGGGCTAGTTTCCCTTGACAAGGAGCCTACACTTTGGTACGCAACCAGCCTAAACCAGTAATATTACGCAACTCCTAGGAACTTCCTCTATCCCATGTAACGAATCAAGTCTCTGCTGCATTCAACTGAATGTAAAATTTCAGCCACAACCACGTCTCACAACCGTGAGATAGGTGGTTACAGTCTGTAAAGGAATCAATACGACGATCCAGCAAAAGCCTTGTGCACCCTAAGAACACGGAGCGACCCAAGGAAAACCGCCTTCTGCATTTTTCCCGCAAGTGTTCTAGCATATTGTTGACACGCAGGGATGCTTTTTAGGCTATTATCAAGTGAAAGCTTGGCACCTCCAAGAGTGCTGATGATAAGGACGATCAGTTTAACCGAATATTCCGGGTACAATCGTTGCAACTCCCTTATAAGGTCTCGATACCTCTCTTTCTTTTCATTCTCCTTGGCTAT
>NC_046657.1:91295969-91297771 GCF_010883055.1 Belonocnema kinseyi | reverse complement strand
TCTCCTGTGTGCTGCTTGACGATATTTAAAGCACTCTGAAGTTTGCTTTTACAAGAAGCATAGATCTTAATGTCATCCATATAAAATGCATAGTGAACTTATACTTGCGATAAATAGTGCCGCCACAGAGCTATCCTGAAGAATTACGTAGTGCGAGAGATACAGGCAGAAATGTAATGCGAATAAGCAGAGGGCTCATGGTATCTCCCTGAAAGACGCCCTTATGGAAGGTGATATTGTTCGTTGTCACCCGATATTTTCCAGGTGAGATAGTAAATCTAGTTTTCCAACGGACATGCATCTCCCTTTGCATTTCACTATGTGTGAACGAACCTTCGAGCTTTCCAACAGACAGATGATAAGTCTACGAGAGATTGATTCGAAAGCTTTCCGCAGTCTTTCCAGGCCATTGAGAGGACGTGTTGATGGATTGCTGCGTCTTTGCAGACGCACCTGTCAATTAGCAGGTACTCTTAGTATCCTGATACACCTTTCATCGAGTCACGTGATTCGTACATCTCTCTTCATACAGGTTCAATTCTTCGAACAATCCCGTTGTTTCAGACCCTTGTAGAGATCTTATACAATGTGTTCAAACAAGTTATTATCATATAATTCTTTGGTTTGGATAGGTTGCCTTTTTCAGTATAAGCATAGTGCGTCCTAACACCAGCTACTGCAGAATGGTGTGTAGTAGTAAACTTCTTTCACCAAAATTGTTGATACCATCTAGCCCTGCAGTGGAAAAGTCACAAGAAAGGTCTCAATGTGTATAGCCGCCATAAAGCCTTCCCTAAAAGGTATAATGCTGGCAACGTAGCAGTCTGGTAAGCCATCCTTGAGTTTATTCGATCACTTAATGTAGGCGCTTCGCTGGTTCGTCGTCGTGTTTTCAACTAAATTATTTTCAACATACCGAACTCTGAGGTGATCAGCAGTGTTTGTCGACCCATTATCGTGTGCTCTGCGTTATTCCCACGAGCAGCTAGAGAAAAGATTCGTCCGCCCTTGTAGAGCTCCGCATACAAGGATAAGGCTGCTTACTCTGAGAGTTTGCCGGATATCCAAGAGTCATCGTTTATGACATCTCTCTAAGATGCCATTCCGTATCCGGAATGATTGTTACGCCTCCGCTTGGAGGTTCTTTCTTCAGGACGATCCCTGGACAATTTTCCGCGATTGCTTTTTAGTTATTGCAACCATATTGAGCATATATATATATATATATATATACACACATATATACAGGTGCGTCTGCAAAGACACGGTAACCCATCAACTCGTCCTCTCAATGGCTTGAATTGACTACGGAAAGCTTTCGATTCAATCTCTCGTAGACTTATCATCTGTCTGTTGGAAAGTTCGAAGGTTCGTTGACACATAGTGAAATGCAAAGAGAGATTCATGCCCTTTGGAAAACTAGATTTACTATCTCACCTGGAAAATATCGGGTGACAACGAACAATATCACCTTCCATAGGGCCATCTTTCAGGGAGATACTAGGCAGTCTGATAAGTCCCTGAAAAATGAAACACGGAGACGTTTTTTGGCCAAAGTCGGTTTTATTTTTCAACATACTCTCCTTTTAGGTCGATACAGCGAGTACAACGATTGTCTAACTTTTTGATACCGTTCGAAAAGTACTCGATCGGAAGGTCTCCAAAATACGCCTCAGTTTCAGCTGTGAGCTCCTCATTTAAGTAAAAACGCTTACCGGTGAGCCATCTCTTCAGGTTGGGGAACAAGTAATAGTCGCTGGGGGCCAGGTCTGGTGAATACGGTGGCTGAGGAACCAATTCGA
>NC_046657.1:91294354-91295869 GCF_010883055.1 Belonocnema kinseyi | reverse complement strand
GAAAGTACATTACTTTATCTAGATGCTTTGTTTCTAAAAGCCGAAGTGAAGAAAGTAAAGTTTTAAAAATTCCGCTAAAACCTACTTGAGAAGAAAATGCACGGAAACATTTACAGAAATATAGAAGAACAGCCCTTGTAAAAAGAGGAAACTTTTGCTTTTCTCAAATCATCAAAGCTTAATTCAGGTACAGAGGGTTTCGTTCTCATATGCCAGGACGGTGTAATTTCTACCTTAGTATACCGTGACCCCTTTTTATGTCAAGAAATTCCCAGCAATAGGTGCAGAGCGTGTCGTGTACACGTTGAGTTACTATAACACATACTATCTAGATATCTCTAGGGATTGTCGAACGATATACTAAGAAAATAGGAATAGAATTTGGGTTAAACAAATCCGCCAAGATTTATCTGAAGAGAGGAAAACTTGATGACATCCCTGAAGACTCTGAGCTCGTCGATAGAAGCGCTATAAGACACCGATGCGCTAAAGAGACTTATCCATACCTGCGCGTGCCACAGAGCCGCATTCAGGATGTGACGTCTATAAAGGATAATCTCCGGAGCAGAAACGTCTCATCTGGCAGATTTGGTCTTCCAAACTGTCGGCTAGGAACAAAATATCTGCATCGAACATGCTTGCCGTCTCGGTAGTACTCTATTCATTTTGAGTGGTACAATGGACATAGAACGAACTAAGCGCCCTTGATATCGGGACACGAAAGGTTATGCACATGAACAGAAGCATGCATCTAAAGTCTTTTGTTCCGCGACTCTACATCTCATGCCGTCAAGGTGGTCGCGGAATATTGAATTTCGAATGTCTTCACAACAGGATCATTCTGGGTACAGCACATAGAGTCGCAAATGGAAGAGACCGTCTTCTTAAAATGTTCAGGAAACACGAAGAAGTGGGCGAAGGAGCGTTTCTGTACAAAGCAGCGGAGAAGGCTGCTGAAACACTCGCACTTATAATCAGTATTAAGGTTGAGCAAAATGCATCAAATCTTATATATCTCGAGTACTCACTCCTGAAAGCCCGGATTAAGAAAACACAAGAGAAAAACTTTCGTGAACAGCTCCTCGATAAGAGGATGCACGGTATCTTCCACAGAAATGTGAAGGATCAGTCAATGTCTTGTGAGCTAACGTTTGCTTTCCTTAAATCGCCCGGATTGAAGTCTGGTACAGAGGGTTTCATTTTTGCATGCCAAGACGGTGTCATTTCCACCTTAACATACCGTCGCCACATTTTGAGCCAAGACATTTCCGATGATAGTTGCAGGGCGTGCCATGCACACTCCGAGCATTTAGCTCACATACTATCTAGTTGTCCAACACACGCGGGAACGACCTGCATTCAAAGGCACAATGCGGCACTAAGAGTGCTTTATTACCCTCTCTGTCACTCCTGCGGCATTCACCTTAATATCGCTCCTCTAAATGCCCCTAGGGAAATTGAGTCAATTGTCGAGAATGGGAAGTGCCGCATATACTGGAACTTTATATTCTCGAC
>NC_046657.1:91292983-91294254 GCF_010883055.1 Belonocnema kinseyi | reverse complement strand
GAAAGTACATTACTTTATCTAGATGCTTTGTTTCTAAAAGCCGAAGTGAAGAAAGTAAAGTTTTAAAAATTCCGCTAAAACCTACTTGAGAAGAAAATGCACTGAAACATTTACAGAAATATAGAAGAACAGCCCTCGTCAAAAGAGGAAACTTTTGCTTTCCTCAAATCATCAAGGCTTAATTCAAGTACACAAGGTTTCGTTCTCGCATGCCAGGACGGTGTAATTTCTACCTTAGTATACCGTGACCCCTTTTTATGTCAAGAAATTCCCAGCGATAGGTGCAGAGCGTGTCGTGTATACGTTGAGTACCTATAACACATACTATCTAGATATCACACCCATGTGGAAACTATGTATCTCTACAGACATAATGTGGCCCTCAGAGTGCTTTATTATATTCTACCCAAAATATTCGGTCAAAGTAATTCTGCTTCTTATCGGTGTTCTTGGAGATGCGAATCTATCACTGGTTCGTAACCTTAAAGCCATATCGGCGCGGCGTTTCACAAATATGCTAAGGCACTTGCGAGATGGATGCAGAAAGGTGTCATCCTTGGATCGCTTCGGGTTCTCTAGGCACACGAAGGTTACGCCGCCCTGTGATTTTTAGAAGACAGGTGCTCCCAGTAGGACCATGCGGTGGTTATTTAACCATTTTTTAAAATTATATATATATAATTAAAAATTTGTAGTAAGGACAACCGCAGGATTTCGCCGGGAGCGGGTGCTAATCTGAAAGAATGCACCCGCTTCCAGCGAAATCGCGGTAAAATTTCAGCCATAACCACGTCTCACAACCGTGAGATAGGTGGTTACAGTCTGTAAAGGAATCAATACGACGATCCTGCAAAAGCCTCGTGGACCCTAAAAACACGGAGCGACCTAAGGACAACCGCCTTCTGCATTTTTCTCGCAAGTGTTCTAGCATATTGTTGACACGCAGGGATGCTTTTTAGGCTATTAGCAAGTGAAAGCTTGGCACCTCCAAGAGCGCCGATGATAAGGACGATCAGTTTAACAGAATATTCCGGGTACAATCCTTGCAACTTCCTTATAAGGTCTCGATACCGCTCTTTCTTTTCATTCTCCTTGGCTATAATGTTTTTGTCATCTGGTGCCGAAAATTCGATAACGAACATGGTTCGCTTCTCGAAGTCAAGAAGAACCATTTGATGCATTTTGCTCACCCCTAATACTGAAGTCAAGTCCGAGTGTTTCAGCAGCCTCCTCCGCTGCTTTGTACAGAAATGCTCCTTTGCCTACTTCCT
>NC_046657.1:91291848-91292883 GCF_010883055.1 Belonocnema kinseyi | reverse complement strand
GTTTTACCTTTTTCAAGATAGTCCACGAATATTATGCCATGTGCATCCCAAAAAACGGAGGCCATAACCTTTCCGACCCATTGTTGCGTTTTTGGACGCTTCAGAGCACTCTGGCCCGGTGGAACCCACTGTTTTGCCTGTTGCGTTGACTCAGGAGTGTAGTAGTGGATCCAGGTATCATCCATGGTTATGAATCGGCGCAAAAACACGGTCGGCTTACGCGAAAATAATGCCAAATTCTGCTGGGAAGTTGTCACACGAATTCGTTTTTGGTCCACTGTGAGTAAACGCGGCACCCATCGCGCGCAGAGCGTCTTCATGCCCAAAACTGAATGCACGATATTGCCAACACGTTCCAATGATATGCCTACAGCATTAGCTACCTCTCTCAATTTCACTTTGGGATCATTCAACATCATATCATGGATTTTTTCGACATTTTCTGGTGTAGTAACCTCTTTTGGGAGCCCAGATCTTTCAGCATCAACTGTGCTCGTACGGCCACAACGAAACTCGGTAAACCACTTATGAATCGTTCCAATCGACGGTGCAGAGTCCGGATAATACTTATCCAGCTTGGCCTTGGTCTCGGATATCGTTTTCTTGCGAAGATAGTAGTGTTTGATCAAAACTCAAAACTCAGATTTTTCCATATTAAAAAAAAATTCGGAGGTTAGTCGCTTCTCAGTGCTGTAACTTGTAAATGCGTAAACATAAATGGCTGAAGTTTTGACAGGCGTCATTTGAAGGATTAAGCTCGACGAAAATGGTTCATATTAGTGAATACTAATGCCATCTCTTAGAATTTTCAGGTACTTATTAGACTGCCTAGTACCATGAGCCCTCTGCATATTTGCATTACATTTCTGCCTATCTCTCTCCCACTACGTAATTCTTCAGGATAGCTCTGTGGCGGCACTATTTATCGCAAGCATAAGTTCACTATGCATTTTATATGGATGACATTAAGATCTATGCTTCTTGTAAAAGCAAACTTCAGAGTGCTTTAAATATCGTCAAGCAGCACACAGGAGA
>NC_046657.1:91289272-91291748 GCF_010883055.1 Belonocnema kinseyi | reverse complement strand
CATCATCATCCTAACTCCTCCCCAACCTCTTCTTCTCATTTCTTCTTCAAAGTCTGATATTAATAAATTAAATAAAAGTGGGCTCAGAGGACATCCTTGTCTCACACCTCTCACCAAACAAAAACTATCTAGTACTTTCTCTCCTACCATTACCCTGCTGTACAGGAACATTGCTATCATTGCCCCTTTTCCCCTTTTAATTCTCTTATGTACCAGATGGTTCAGCACATATATTCTAAACCCTGTCTGATTTGGTGACTCCATCTTTTTTTCTTCAACTTTTATCTTCAATTTCTCCGACAAAACAGTTACATATACTTTACAGAAGTGTTGGCATCCGTGTCACCCCTATATAATCTTTAACGTTCTCTCCTTTTCCTTTCATTACTATTGGTATAACTACTCCTTCTTTCCATAATTTTGGCCACACCTCTTCTCTCCATACTCTATCAAACATTACCCATGCCCATTCCTCTAGTTCCTCCCCTCCATATTTTCATACTTAATTTGGAATGTCATCTATACCAGGTGCCTTTCCATCCTTCATTATTCCTAAAACCTTAAATATTTCTTCCCTTGATATGTCCTCTTTTTCATCTCTTGCTCTACCATATTTTCCTCCCTTTATAACTTTTCTCTCCACTCGTCCTAGCAAATCCAAAAAAACATGTCTTCCAATCTACTATTTCAATATCTTGGTTTACTCTTTTTTCTTTTTCTTTCTTTATTTACTACCTTACATACCTCTTCTTCCGCCCTAGCCTTCTACCTCTCTTCCTTAAACCTTTTACGCTCTTCTTCTTTCTTTTGATAACACAATTCAGTATATTCTTTCTTTTTTTCATATATTTCTCCCCATTACTTTTTTCTTTTCTTCACTTTCTTAATTCCTTTCTGACCTCCTTTTTTTTCTTTACAGTCCTCATCTCACCCACTTCTTTTCTCCTCTTTACTAACTTCATTTTTGTTTGTGCCCTTTAATCATATTTTTGTTTCTCCTCTCATTTTTTCCATCTCCTCGTTCACATTTCCCTCTCCCATTCTGAAATTTCTAACCATTTCTCTAAACTGCTCTTTTCCTTCCCTTGACCAATCCCCTTTTCCTATACCTTTTATATTTGCTCCCCTTTTATTCATATTGCTATTGCTTTTTTATCCCTGTAATGTCACTATTATGGGAAAGTGATCCGAATCCATATAATCACCTATCTCGAGTTTCTTAACCTTCTCTCTTATCTTTTTAGTAGCTTATATTTGGATTTTCTTTCTCTCTCTTCTCGCTATTCCCTTCCTCCTCTGACCCCTGTTCTCCCATCGAAATCCCCATCTATTATCAGCCTAATCTCTTCTGTATTTTCTTCAATCATTGCTTTCATCTCCTCTGCTTTCTCCTGCATATCACCGTTCACATAAGCCCCGACTACCTTCCGCTTCTTGCCTCCAATCATTACCTCTTCTACTATTAATCCTTCTTTTTGTTCTTTCCTGTCTTTCTTATCTTTCCCTGTTATACATTCATTCCTTACTCCTATCACCATTCCTCCCATTGCTCTGCCCTTTTTATTTTTCCTCTTTGCATTTTGCACTTGCCATTTGTAACCTCTTGGTAACCTTCCCCTTACTCTTTCCCATCCATTTTCATCTAGCCACGTCTCCATCATCATGACTATATCCCATTGTGTTAAATTTCTCATAAACTCCCTATTCTTTCTCTCCAATCCTGCTATATTCCAGTAACAAAACTTCCATTCTTCCCTACTTTCGCTTCTCATATTTTTTTCTTTCTTACTATTTCTTATTTTCCTATCTCCCGTTCCTTCCTCTCCTAGTTTCCCTGCACCTTATTTCTTACTATCTTTTCCCTTTCTTTATCCTTATCCCACCATACTCTCTCTCTATCTGTATTCTCCCATACTTAAACCATGTTCTGCTTCCCTTTTCTCTTTCCTCTTCCGCTATTTCCCTTAACTTATGGGGCATTATTCCTCAACTGCCCCAACTCAAAAAGTCATGTTTTTCGATTGTCTCTAATTTCTGGGAATATGTTCGCCTACCCAACAGTAGTTCATCCACAAACTTATAGAGCAGGATTACCAACCCTCCCCAAGTGAGGGGGGGTTGAATTTTCAACCCTAATGCCTGCAGGGGTAGTTTCAAACGCCTGTAACTTCCTTTCTAATTACGCGATTTAAAATTTTTATGAGGGTTTTGGAAAGTGCTTTTTACACGCTTTCATCCGATTTTATTATTTATAACAGAAAAAATTGTTTAAGCAACTTTTTCAATAAATAAATTGTTTATTTAACTTTTTTCGCAATTTAGGCATCTACGATTTTTTTTTAATAGTCTCAAAAGAAAGCTTGACTTTTTTACCATGAAAAATGTCTAATAAGAAAATGGACAAATTGAAATTCATTGAGTTACAGAGCCGGGTGTAGAGGGAGTCCTCGCGCTCGCACTCGGGCGTTATGCGGCA
>NC_046657.1:91263108-91289172 GCF_010883055.1 Belonocnema kinseyi | reverse complement strand
AACTTAAGAAAGAAATAAAAAATGGAAAGAAATCAGAGAAAAGTTAGAAAAGAGGATGCAGTCATTGGAACAGAAACTAGAGAAGCGGGGGCAAGAGTGGGCGGTTCATAATCTTTGAACCTTCGCCGCCTTGCTACGTATGTCGAAAAACTGGATTGACTGCCGTCTCCTGAGAGTTGACACAGTTGAGGCCTGACTAACAATCTGTTTTAGATTCAGTGGAGTAAACGCTTCCGCTTCTTGGTCTTGATAATTTGTTGTCGGTAGCGATCCGTATTCACCGTCTCACCAGGTTTTAATAACTCGAAGTACACCATACCACACTGGTCCAGCAAACACAGATCATTGTCTTACAACCAAAGCGATTTGGCTTTGGAGTCGATGGAGTCATTTCGAACCGTTCAAGCAGCATTTCACAAATGCTTTTTCGATTTTCCATTTGTCTATCGTCCAGTTGGTGTGGTACCCATTTTCCACACTTTTGGATTTTTCCCATGGCTTCTAAACGTTGGAAAATTGCTCCTCGGGTCACATTTAGTGTTTGTGCCAATTCATCAATCAATGAGCTTCTACTGCTTTTTTCTTTTGATGAAATAAGAAAAGCACCGGATGCCGCAAATGCGATTTACTTGGAACGAACCTCGACATATTCACTGAGGTAAAGAACTATGATGCTATTATCTAGCGACATCTATGAGTAATACCGGCAAACTTCAATTAACACCCTTGGTAAACAATAAATATATACACTTCTTTTAACGTATGTAGTTCTTGATCGACTTCAGAATAACCGATAATTATATCTAAACTTCAATAAGTGCTTCTTCACTTAATCCATAATACAATTTTCACGGTCAGAAATTTCAGTAAACTTTCTTAAAATATAGTTTGCATTTACTCTTACCATTTTTACCAAACCGCAAAGACCCTCCGAAATTTTTTTACAAATCACAAGTGCTAGTTACAAGACAAAACCTTTATGAAACAGAGCAAACTGCGCGATATTACCTGTAAAAGAAGTTGCCGTACTTGTAGCTTGTAAAATGTACCAATGATTTTATAAAACGCCCGCTTGTAATACAAGTTACAATTCCTTAGACTTGTACTTATAAATTGTAATTTGTATATTTAATAAAATACGCTCCAGATGGTGGCTCCCTACGAAACAACAGTAGAAGGGCAACGGCAACTAATTTCAACTACCTGAGTACCAACAACTTTTTCGTGTAATTCTAAATCTGAATGTTCGAATGAACGGAATATATTTTCGTCATTTTTTTTTTATAAATGCATTATTTTCAATGTCTTATATTACTAAATTTTTGCACTGTTTCTAGATTAGAAAACAAAGAATGAAAAATGTAATTTATTTGAACATTAAGAACTTGAAGCATATTTCCTTATGGAATTTTAAGCTTCAAAACTAAACAAACACTATAGCGATTATAAATGGAATTCAAAAAATATATTAAAAAAAAATGTTATTCAAAATTGTGAATGATAATACAATTATATTTCAAAACAATTCTTTTGTCACAATAGCAAATTAATTTGTTATGAATTTTTTCTGCAATAGGCCCCCTATAGCAAAAACCAGCCTCCCCTAAACCCCTAATGGTATCTCGAACTAACCAGGGTTCCTGGATTAGTGAAATACCTGTGTGCCTCGCAGCCATGCCCCTCTGCAAAAGTGCAGAGGCGCTTTTGTTGTGATTCACATCAATTTGGGTAATGGTTAGACCGGAAGCAGTCATTTAGGTCTGATCCCCATCTTCCTGTCCACCGACAGGCTCCTCCTGCCCTTGCTTGGCCACCTTTAAGTTGGTCTGTCCAAAGTGGTAGGAGAACCTATTGTTAAGGGCCGCGGGATGCCTCATCTACGACTCAGGAATTTGCACAACTAGGAGATGTTTGATTCCTCTAGCTGTGTCCTCCTCCAGGGGCCTATCGTGACTGACGATCCGCCTTAACCATATTCTGGAGCCACTTAACTCCACCCATCTCAAGAGATGCGCCTTCGCAAGGCCTTGTCTCGGCCACAGCCTGGCATAGCCAAGCCTTAGCCGCTAGGTCAGCTGCCACAAATACAAATACCCCTACCCTGCAGAAGGAGATCTTGATTTTTGGCCATTTATCTGGGGGATATACTTTCGAGCGCCCTCCAGGTAGCCTTCCTGAAGAGCTGAAACTGCTCTGTAGTGAGCAGCGAGTCCGGTTAGCTCGTATCCATCACGACCATCGTCAGGGCGTCAATCCTCTGAGCGGCTGGTCGGCGTTAATGTCGCCGATGTTCCAAGTACGGCCTGAGTTTGGCTTGCCCAAGAAGGAAAGGGTTATGTTAGATCTATCACGACCCAACCCCTTTCCCCCTCGGCCACCTTTCTTTCTCCTTCTTTTTTCGAATTTAAATTCACGTGATTCGGGTTACGGAAAGGGTTATGTTAGATCCATTACGACCCAACCATCAGCAAATAAAATGTAAAAGAATTTATTTGATTGAACGAGTAAAATCCCATCTGGCCATTTCATCCCGGAATTATAATAGGATACCGGTACGAGACAAAACTTTTCGATATTTTTCCGATACGGCACAACACCTAGCGATACAAATCCGTGACTGGAGGTGAGTATCATATCGGTATCGTCACATTATCGAAAATATCGCTGGGCGGCATCACTAGGAGAAATGCAGCGTTGTAGTGATCTTTACCTCCAGAGCGATGCATGTGTAAAAAATGTCATAATGAACAAGCTTAAGGACACTGAGCCTGTCAACAAATGCCTTCTGTTGTTTCTTATCGAAGTTTTTTCCAATGCCAAGGTGGATTCGTTTGTGAACTCTAGCAAGAAGAGTAAATGACGCTATTATAGAGGCAGGGGAAATCATTATTCGGATTGTCTTTTGAAACACTTGCGTGTTCGTTAACGCGGGTGATATTTAAATGGCTAATTTGGACAGTGATATTCTTTGCTTATGTGATATATCCCTTGATTGAATCTCTATAAAGTGTGCCTTTTCCTCATCAAATTGTATATTCAGATTGATATGCTTTAAACCGAGGCTTGACAGAGAGTCAATTTGCGAAAGTCTGCATTCCGTATTTGGGCGGCTAGAGGAATTATATCCTTCTACTCCTGTATGTCTGGGTGGAGATTTTAACGCACATTGGTATTTAAAGTCCTTTAAAGGGCTTCCCAGAGGGGTTCAATGCATTTGCCGAACTATCCGTGCTGTATCGTGAAGTGTGTAGAAGCAGTTTTGCCTTGATTGAATGTTTGGAGATGCGTGACTTTGCTTTCCTCAACGGCAGATTGGGTGAAGATTATTCGGCAAACTAGAATCGCCTTTCCAGCGGGAATGGTAATACTATTAATCGCGCAGCTTGCGCTCCAGTTTCATTGTTTTAATTAGGTATTTTAAAATTATTTAATACTTACTCAGAACATCTTCTGATCTACGTAGAAGTGTCAAATGTAGGGGAGCAAAATTCCGGGCAGGGTTGTTGAAATGTGGAATACAAGTATGTGTGCCAAGCCGATGTGGATGAAGATTAGGAGGGAGGTTGTCCCTGATTGTCTGTCGCTTCTTGACCGAAACTTTAGATGTTATATCTCGGGGACATTCTTAAATATAACTTAAATAAACGGGCCTACATACAGAGTGCGGCAAAACAGATAGTGCAATTTGGATGGGCCGATACATTACCTGTGGTATAGGTAGCTATCTGCGAGGGGTCTTATTGTGTCAGGTGGGTCTGATCATTTTAAGTCAAGAGTTGATGCCTCCTGACTATGAAAACTGCATGAATCGCTCCCAAGAAATGTTAAGTCGGATAGTAGTGACGAGGCCCACCTCCATTTCTCTGGAGTGGTGAAGAAAGAAAATTTTCGGCGCTGGACTGTAAATAACCTAATACAATTTCACGAGAGACCTCTTCACATCCCAAAAGTCACCGTGTGGTGTATGGTTTCCAAATTTCGGGTGATTGGACCTTATTTTTTAAGAGGATGGACGAACCGTGACTGTTAACGTTCGACGTTATCTTTCTATGTTGGAAAATTTTGTTGGACCTCAATTGGAAGAACTGAGGATGCTAACAGATGTGGGAGATATCTGGTTTCAACAGGACGAAACCACGGCCCATACTGCTCAAGTTTTAATGACGAAAATGCAACAGATGTTCCCCGCGCGCCTCGTGTCTGCGGGGTGGCGTTGGATAAACCGCGCGCTCACCTGATTTGTGTATTTTAAACTTCTTTCTCTGGGGCTACTTAAAGGAAAACATTTTTAAACATCGACCTCACATTTTTAAAAAACTCAAAGATCGATTTCGGGAGTAAATCGCTACTATACCCGTCGAGACATGCCAAAAGGCGACCGAAAACTTCATAACTCGCATTCACCAATTTATCGCTGTAGGGATCCTTTATCTTTCTGATGAAATCTTCCAGAATTGACGAATAAAACGCCATAATATACGGAATGAAATAAAATAAATCTCATTTCCGTAAGTTGTGCCGTCTTTTTTTAATAGCTCTTCAAACATGCACTGTCTGTTTTGCCGCAATCTGCATACCGTATAAATGCTAAGATGACAGACTACGAAAAGACTTTCGAGAATGTCCTTGTATCAGGCAGGGGTTCTGCAAAATTTTTTAAGGCAGTCTAATACCTTTAAGAATAGACCTGCATGTGGTAATTGTATGGACTTGCAAATGTGGCAAGACTTCGCGAACTCTTTGTACCATAGTAAACTTAGACTTGATCTTCTTTGGACCCTGAACACACATCCACTCCCATATGAGATAAAATTCCACACCAAAGTTATTCCTATCATACACCAATGTAAAACGGGGAAAGATCCAGACAAAGATGGTTTTTCAGGGTAATTCTATAGGGTGCTTTCGGATTTAAGAATCGTTTATATAAGAGGGTCTGGGAGAATTATGAGGTTCCCTCAGATTGAGCGAATATTCGTACGTGCATGATATCTTAAAAATGTAAGAAAAATGGTCCAGCCTCGTAAACAAACATGACGCTCGTGAACGTTACTCCTACAACATTCACGCGGATCATCTTGGAAAGAATAGTGGTCATAAGGTTTACGCCTGTTTTATTGATTTAAGAATAACCTTTCTTTTAGTCAACCATTATCTAATACTTAGGCGTGCATTTCTTAGAAAAGGTTTCAGCACAAATTTTTTAGGATTATGACGAGCCTCTATGATGCATCTGGGATGTCTATCCACATCCCAGAGGGCAACACGGCCCTAATTGACCTCGAATGCGGGGTCCTTCTGGGTGAACTTCTTAACCCTATATTCAGCAATCTATCAATTGTGTATTTGGAAAGCTCTTTGCTGAGTAATGACCTCGGGGGTATTTCAATTGATTAACATGGTTTTTTTTAGAAGGCAAACAACCGATGATGCTGAATTTTACGTTTGACGACACTCAATTCGAGATGGATCACCCGCTCACTCGATGTATTCAGGTATCTTTTATTTGACCTGTACGAAAGCGTAAATGCTGCTAATACAGCCGTGGGGTCATCTTTGTAGTTCCTTTGAGCATCCATGCGGAATCTGGTAAAGTAGTTTGAAGGTCTAATTTGGTCCTGCAGCTAAAACATTTTCTCGCGTTATGTCAAATAGTGGTTTTATAATCTTAATTAGAGTTGGTGGATTAACTGAACAACAAGGTTTTATTTCTGACGAAATTCAAGCTCTATCTTAGGGATGCGGCGTAGATTGTCATTGCAATGTGGAAGAGGAAACAGTTCAGTCCGCGGTAAGTTTCACAGCCTCTGGTCTGTTTTGGATTGCGTTTCGGAATCCCGCGAATAAAATAGAACTATTCCATTTTTCTAAATACTTATCTGGTGTACTGAAAGGTACTGCTTGGAGAATGTCTCCGTACTGTCAATTGTGTTAATTACTTTAATATTGTAATAGCTTATTATTTAGTTGAACAGGTCTTCGACGAAATATTTTATTTTTCAATAAAAATGAAACAACACGTTTAATTTACTGGTTGGATAAAAACATTTTATGATGAAGTTATGATTATTTTAATCCTAAAAAGTTGATGAAAATGTTATTTTAGTAGAGATCGCACACCTCAAAACACGTTTATTTCCCATAGGGCCTTCTTCCAGATAGATTTAAAAGGAAAGCATTCAAAATATCTCAACAATGTATTCTCCGATTTTAGTGTAAAGCATATTAAAGCAACCTCAGGGTTTCTAGTTACTAATCCCTAAAGGAAATAATGAGAAGCTTCGAGAATTCCAGGATAGTAATTAAACTAAATGTTTAATTGCCAAAATCAGGGAATTTGAATTCAGAACCTAACCCGATTGAAACCACCTTAGAGTTAATTTGTTTTTCATTTAATTACTAAATTTGGATTCCTCAAGTTTTGTTACTGAATATTTATTTTAGTGAATATTTCAGAATTTCATAAACCTCAAATTATATCCATGCAGGGTTAGATACTAGAAAATCTATAACCTTCCTTTTTTGCTTGTTGATCTCTAACAAATGACGACATAAAAAAAGATACGCAGTCGGTAAAAATTTTAAACATAACCTTAATAACACTTACACCTCATGTTTATTATCTCCCTTTCAAGAATGACTAATCTTTATAAAAGTGGGTAATTAACTTTTATAATTTTCGAAGTAAGTCGATGCAAGAAATAAAATTCTTATCCTTTAAGACTCGTACCCTAGTTCTTCTGTGTGTAGGCGAGGCCTGGCGCTGAGCCGTCAAGTTACTTTTTTCTTAAAAAATTTAATTTTAAGCCAGAATAAAGACCAATTCTTTCAAACAAAAATACGCCATAAAAGTATATTCATGGTAATGAGTACTCAGATAACAAACTTGCCTGGCATATTACCAGACCGAAGTGCGGGCAGAATGTGTTGCCCACTGCAATCGCGCGTGCAAACGCTATTAAAAACCGTTACGCGTACGACGGCCGAGAAACAATGTGCCTGCAATAGTCGGAATCAGTGTCGGAATCATTATCAACAGCCGATCGAAAATAGTTTTTGTTTCTAAACAATCGTTCTGTTCTTGTGAAAAACTATCGAAAAAGATGTGCGAAACACTCTTCCAGAAGATCTGATAAAAAATTCGAGTCCTCTGCTCATTGGCAACGTCTGACAGGCTTGAAAGCGTGTCTCGAATTTTCGTTTGAAGGATTTGCGTTCGCGAGTTTGATTTTTCCGAGACTCGAAGAAATGACAAATTTTCTGAGCTTCTAGAATCAAAATAAAAGTATTTCTTTTAAAAAATATATATTTTTTTAAAAATTAATCATTTACAATTTTTAAATAATTTTTTTTATAATTAAGGGAATCCATCGGCTGACTAGCGTGGACCCTCAGAGTGGGCGCCCACCTTCGCCCCTGTTGGTGTGGCGCCTCTAAGGACACTTGAACACCCCCTAGAACAGCTTTGTGTACGAATATATTTATATAAACAAAGATACTAAAAAATCAATTAGGCAAATTCAAAAATCTTTTCATCCGGCATTCAAAAACGCGCGTGTGGACGCGTGTAGATTTTCTATTGATAGCAGTGAGATATGATCGACAGTACTTTTTTCTCAGTTTCCTATACTGCTGGATCAGCTGATTATTAACTCTCATACCACAAGGTGGGGTGTTTAGACACTCCAAGGCCCTATTTTCGCGTATACGCTACGCCTAGAGCGTCTCAGGGGGGTAGGGATCTCAATAGCCTCCTCTTCAGTTGTCCTCTGCACGTGGGAATGGACGAGGGTCATTAAGTCATGCTAACGATGTTTTGAGAAGCGATCATATGAATTTTTACTGTGCTATTTGGAATATGTGATATGTATTTTTTTTCATCTTTTGAAGTATTTTTGTATGCTGTTTTTATGCTGATTTTTATGTAACTGCATTTTTTAGGTTAATATATTATTTACGTTACTGCAAGAAGTCACTTAATCATTTATTATCCTTTATGAATTATATTGTGAGTTAGGAACTTTGTAAATAGCCTTCGTGTTTCCTATAACTGGAAAAATCTAAGAAATGGAATTTTCCCGTTATAATTTAGCAGAAAATGATTGAAAAAGTCCTTTGAATAATTGTATAATTTTGTGAAATACCTTAGAAACAATATTATACCATAAATCATTCGTAATGTGTTTCAAAACGAATGGAGTGTGAAGACACCCCACCTTGTGGTAAATGAGAACCTGTCTCGCCTTGTGATGTGAGGGTTAATTGATAAAGCATACGGGTGTTTCACAAAAGGTTAGCCATTTTGGGGAGTGTAGTTTCTGAGAAAAAAAGTTGTTCGAACTGACTGAAAATTTTGTTTATCTTATTGTACTAACTATCAGGTAACGGAAAATAACACAGTAATACAAGATTCTGAACTTCAGTAAAAAAAGTCGGTTGACTTTCAGATGTAACCAAAAGGATCATTCGCCAGTTGAAAGTCAACTGACGATTATAACATGACTTTAAGTAACGCGCTTGGTTGAAAGAAAACTGCCTTATCTACGAAAAATGTACTTTATAGTATAATTTAAGACAGAAAGATTGTTGACTTTCCGTCAATGCGTGCGTGTGAAATTAAATTCATAGGTTAATTTAAGTCAGATAATTGTTTCAATTCATAAAATTTATGCGCTATAGTTCAGTTTTTAGGAATACGAAAATATTATAAAATTCAAAATTTAATAATTTTATCAAATAAATATTTGTGTTAAAAGTGAGCATTGAATAAATTATTCATCTGGGGAATTTGATCCATTATATCATCTGAACATGTTTATAGATTACATACACAAAACAAGGAACTTATATCCATTTCAAGCTACCAGATACAGAACGTAAATCTTCAATCCTTTTTATATCTTTTTTTATCACATATGTAAGATTATTTTATTCATAATCAAAATCCGTTATAGATCTGAGTACATATATCAAAATAGGAAACGTTGACGAAACGATTACTATGAGCCCAGTGTTGGTCGATACTATTCAGCGCTATCGACGCCATATTGGCTACTCTCAGCTGCTCTCTTGGTGTCTCTTTGAAAATCGCCGAAATTCGTCAAAGTGTTTGCGCATCGTCGCATCGCATTTCGCGCCCGCCTTTCTGCCAGCACGAATTGAATTTCAAAGCGCGGGAATGAAAATCATCCCGAACTCAACATACCTGTCAGTTAATTATCATATTACTCATATATCAGATAGAAGAAACTGCACTTAAGTTCCATTTCTGATTGAAATTAAGTGACTTACTTAATTTAATGTAAAAATGATATTCATCTACATTTAAAATTCATCATCTTGTATTATGGTACTGTGAAGCGTGGACTCAAAAAAAACATAAATTAATATTAAGAAATTATACAATGTTGAGAATGGCTCACATATTCTGAAGGTACAGAAACTAATTAGTTCTCAGTCAATTTACATAAAATTCTATAAAAATGTCATAAAATACAATGCTGTACCACTTTGTCATTCACTTTCTGTTGCTTTTCTGGAAATTATTAAGAAAAAAATAGGATGTACCATGATTTATCCAAATAAACATCAACTGGTCTCACTAATAACCTTTACCTTCCGTTTACCTTCCGTACAATTACTTGTCTACTGCACCGTCGTGTATTTGAAGTCCGAGAAATGTTAGCGCTCCACGTTCCATCGCGTACAGTACGACTAACCTCGGACTCGTGACTGGAACCGACAGGACATCCAAATCTGACCTTATTTTTTTATATTTGTGTAGTAATTAAGGAGTCTTAGGCAGGACCGACAGGACATATAATTAAGGTGCGCGTGACCGAGAGCACAGTTTAACTAATTTTTTGAAAAGCCAAATTGACTATTTAAAGCTCTATGGGTAAAATTGATTGAAGAACTCTCCGAGTAACAAATCTCACCTAAACTTACATTGATATTAATATTTTTACTTATATGAAAACCAATTAAATATGCGTGGGACCGACAGGACATGAAAACGAAGGACAACTAGTGATATAATTCAGGTTAAAGAGAGATAAATTACGGTAATAGTAGTTTAATGTTGCTAAAATCCGAGGAAACTGGTACTGGGGACACGGGACCGACAGGACATTTTTGATGGCTTTTTATTTTTAGCTACAATTAGGGTGGCGTCCCATAATTGCAGAATTACGTTGCATTTTGCGTAATGCGTCAATGCACTAAAGATTTTAGCCAATAATATTCTCCTAGTTATTCAGAGAAATACTGTGATTGGCTATAATGTCTAATGATTTGACGCATTAAGCAAAACGCAACGCAATTCTGCAATCATAGGACGCCACTCTTAGAAATAATTAAGATTCATCAAAATGAGGGAAGTTTTTCTTTATGTTGAGCTCCTATTATGAGAATTTTTTGCATTGCCCATCTCTTCTTTTAATGGATTGCAGAGCTCGGACACAAAATGGCCAACTTTTTGAGAATCACCCATACAGTATTTGCCAGAACGGATTATACATGTTTCTGTCGTTTATTGATTTATTTGCATTAATTTCTAGCAATATAACCTCTAACATACGTAAGTATAAATATAATATTACAGATGTATTTTACAAGGGTGAAGTGTTGCGAAAATTTTGACAGGATTTGTCAAAATTACTTGTTGAAGGCTAAAGTTTTAAATGTTCAAATTAACGAAATATATCTTTTACAATCGAGACTTGAATTTAAATATTCTTCCAGCTCTTGAATATTTTGTGAATATACAAAAAGCTTAATACTTATCATTTAATTTTCAAACCAGTAGAATAATAATTTCGGTCCATAACATAAGGATATACACACCCTGCTGAAAATGGATTATTAAAATTGATTGAAAATGAATGAAGTTCTATTGTTTTTAAATGTTTTCAATGACTGTTCAATAATGACTGTTCAATGTTTCAATGACTGCTCAATAATCATTAATATCCCAATCATCTCCATATGAATTATTTCGAATAAACTTTAATTATATTTTAATAAAGAATAAAAATGAATGAAATTTAATAAATTTTTTATAAATAAATCCAATTACATTCTATCACTTTTCAAGAACTTTACTCACATTATGGAAAATAATTTACGGAATGAGAATCAATTACATTTCATGTAATTTAAACCAATCTATACAGTGAAAATAAATACTTAAAGTTATATTCGACTTAATTTCAAATTTGAATTGAATTAAGGAAGTACCTGAATTTAAGTGTGCAAACTATCTTGAATAAAGCACTAGCGTTTCTTAAATGAGAAATCAGCATTTTTCTACTGGAATAAAGTAAAGTATCCTCCTAAATTTCAATATTCAGTTCTGAAAGTAAGTTGAAGGGAACCTGAAATAACCTGTAAGGCTTTCGTCACCTAAACTAAAGGAATACCATATATCTTTCCTGAATTTCAGGTTCGTACTACCTTGCATGACGTTACAGAACGCTGGCGCTACTATGCAGCTCGTGGCCATTTATTCTAGTCGCATCCTACTCCAATATTCCATGTCGCATTAGTGAGTGTCGGCTATTATACTATGTTTCCATCATTCAAGGAGTTTTCGTTTCACAGATTAAAAAAAGGGCTGCAGCAAAATCAGTTCCAGTTATCAGCCAATATTTGCATTATTAAACCCATCAGAGTAATTAAAATATTACAAAACTTTTTACTTCGCAGCGTGAGCGCCCTTTCAATACATTACGGAACGCAATTATCTGAAGATTTTGGACCGCACCTGCCCCCAATATACCGTTTTTTCCATTAGTCCTACTTTTCCTATATTTTCTTACAAGTTTGAACTCAACTTGTATATTTTCCAAAACAAATAACTATTATATAAAAATAGCTGAGGAGTGTCGGTAAGGCGTGAGAAATTTCTGGTTTTTAGTTAGAATATTACCCTTAATTTCAGTTAGGATAGTGTATTAACTTAAGGTTACACTAGCTTTCAGTATACGAGGTGTGTTCAAAAGATATGGTGACTTTATAGTTTTCTCAAAAAATATTCATCTATTCCTCAATAATTATGTCGTCCCCTTCAAAGTAATCTCCTTCAGATATAATACACTTGTGCCAACGCTTTTTCCAATCAACGAAGCACTTCTGATAATCAATTTGTGGTATAGCCTTGAGTTCTTTCAGCGATGCAGTTTTTATCTCCTCAATCGTTGAAAATCGATGTCCTTTCATGGGTCTCTTCAGTTTTGGGAAAAGAAAAAAGTCACTGGGGGCCAAATCCAGTGAATATGGAGGCTGAGGCATGACTGTGGTGCTGTTTTTGGTCAGAAAATCTTTCACAAGCAACGATGAATGAGCAGGTGCATTATCGTGATGCAAAAGCCACGAATTGTTTTTCCAAAGCTCCGGACGTTTTTTGCGTATTGCCTCTCGCAAACGGCGCATAACTTGAAGGTAATACTCCTTATTGACCGTACGACCTTGTGTTAAGAATTCCTGATACACTACGCTACGGTAATCAAAGAAGACAGCGAGCAAAACCTTCACATTTGACCGAACTTGACGTGCTTTTTTCGATATTGGAGACTCAGGATGCTTCCACTGAGACGATTGGGCTTTAGTTTCGACGTCATAACCATATACCCACGATTCATCCCCAGTTATAACCCTTTTGAGAAAATCAGGATCATTATTGACTTCATTCAACATCTCCTGAGCGATGGTCATGCGATGGATCTTTTGATCAAAATTAAGCAGTTTTGGAACAAATTTCGCTTACACGTCTCATGCCCAAAACGTCCGCAAAGATAGCATGGCATGAGCCAACCGATGTGCCAACATCTTCAGCAACTTCTCTGATGGTAATTCGGCGATTTTTCCACACCATTTCTTCCACTGCTTGAACGTTTTCATCTGTTGTTGACGTGCTGGGACGTCCAGGGCGAGGTTCTTCTTCGACATCCTCTCGGCCTTCTGGGAACAGCTTGTACCACTTATACACATTTTTCTTACTCAGAGTAGACTCACCGTATGCAACTGTCAACATTTTAAGAGTTTTAGAGCACTGGATTCCATTTTTCACACAAAATTTAATGCAAACTCTTTGCTCCAGTTTTTTTGAAAGAAAAAAATCGCCGAGCACACCAAACCCGTCTAACCTTTTACGCCTTTGCCAGAAAAACAACACGAGGTATATATTCAAAACTGTGAATACATGATCGTGACGAGTGTACCAACACAACAAAACAAAAAATTTCGAACTTAAATGTACGTAGCCCGCAAAAATTGAAAAGTCACCTTACTTTTTGAACACATCTCGTAAATATATTCTTAATTGAAGAGCGAGCAAACTTGAATTTCAGGTCATGCCTCCCTGAATTTCAAATAGTCCCGACCTGACTTTCAGGAATCTAATTCCCTTAATTTAATGTTTAGATTTAATTCTTAATTTCAGATTGTCTATGCTTCTCATTGTGACACCTTAAAATAAGCCGAATTTTCTACTTAAATTAAGTATTTTTTACTGTGTAGTTTATGTTTTATTAGTAAAACAACAACATAAAAAGTAAAAGAAAAAGCATTTTTGGGGCAAAAGACACAAACTACGAACAAAGTAAACGGACAAAATTGATTTACCCACAAAAGAGTTCCAAATTAGTTATTAATAATTTTTTATGAAAAGCGTTGTTTTTATTTTCAGCTTCGTTTTAATATTAAAAAAGAGCGTTGAAAATAAAAAATTAAATTTTTTAATAAGAAAATAATTTATTTATAGAAGGCGAACTCTTTAAATTATAAATACAAGACGGTGAAAACATGTCTGTTTCAATACCATGCATATAATGAATTGTCATAATATAAATTGATTGAAACGATAGATTTTTCAGGGTATCACAGGAAAAAAATTACTTGATTTAAGTTGGATATCCAACTGAATTTAAGGTGTCACAAAAAGAAGCATAGACAATCTGAAATTAAGAATTACAACTAAACATTAAATTCCTGAAATCCAGGAAGGGACTATCTGCATTTCAGAGAGGCACGACCTGAACTTCAGACAGATACGTTATTTAATTAAGAAATTATGTATACTGAAAGATATTGTAACCTTAAATTAATACTATATTCTAACTTGAAATAAGCCATATATACTCTAATATTAAAACCTATATGGACTGAAATTAAATATATATTGGAATTGAAATCTGGGGAATATTTTAACTGAAAACTAGATAGCAGAAAGAAATGTATTATTATGATTCTATATCACAAAAAATATATTTTTATTACAGAAATATTGCTTTAAATTGAATAATATAAATCTTCAATATAATTAAATCTTGCTAAATTCCACATTCATTCTTACGTGAAATATATTATATTATAAACAAAGAGCAGACAGCACCGTAATCTTTCATCAGTATCCATAGGTAGAAGGGTTGGATATAAGGGGACTAATAAGCCGTGTTCTCTCTCCGCGTGTTTGTAGATTCTCAGGGGGTTGTCAGGAGGTTCCCATCCTGGCAATATTTAATTAGAATAGCCTGTAGATTCTCAGGGGGTTGGCAGGATGTCTCCCAACCGCCAGGGAAGTTACTGTGACCAAACTTTCTTCTTCTTTTCTTTTCATTATAATAAATAGGCTTTAGTTTTGTTTTATTGAAACCTGAGTGTTTTAAATAGTTTTCTCTCTCTCGCCCTTGAGAATTAAACCTATCCTCGTCATAGCGTCTCGTGTCGATTTGGAGCTAGCATTCCTGCTAGGTAATGCTAGGACAGCGTAGTTGAGGTTCCGGTAGGGTGGACCCTACTTGGCGCAAAATAAATTAAAAGGAATTTCGAAGGTTGTTCGTGGGTCAGAAGGGTGTGGCGCACGACTCGGTTTATTCAGGCGTGACGAGCAGGTAAGTGGCAGCCGTCTTCTGGCTAGGTTACCCCACCTGACCCTCCCCCGGTCAGGCCGCGTTAGCGGTAGGCACAAGGGATTTTGGAGAACCTAGTTACAAAATGGCGCCCAACTAGAGGGCTGTTAGGTGCGACAGGGAGTGGGGGATTTAAAAATCGAATTTACGCGAGAGACAGCGGAGAGACGTGAACCCGACCGGCTTTACATTGCGCAGTTTTTTTATAATAAGTGCTTTTGGCTCGCATAACTCCCGCTATAGCGATTACACATGCAAATCGCAATTAAAGAAATATAACCTGTACCATCCTCTACACAATATTCACCGTGCACCCTGACTAATAAACCAGGTAATGGGTATTATCTCGGTGAACCCCCCCCCCCCTGAAAGGATACCGAATAGACGTTTTTTTTGTGTGGATCAAATCATGAGTAATATTTCCGGAAAATTGCAGACAAGAAAATAAAAAGAATTTAAGTAGGTTCTTGAGCAACTTTTCGGCAATATAAGAATTTCATTGAAAATGCCGTCAATACTGAGAATTTAAAAATTATTTTGGAAAATAACGGCAATATTGAAAATTCAAAAATTATTTTTGAGAGTTCCGACAATGAAAGAGAAAAGGAATAAGAGAATTTAATAAGACTTTTCGAAAATTTTTGGCGGTCAAGGAAATGAAGTTACCTCCGAATTTTTTTGTTAACTACGGGCACTTAAAGTGAAGCTACTTGAATTCCCTAAGGAATTTTCCTATTTTCTGGTATGTTTTTTTAAATTTCTTTTTGCAGGTTATTGTTGATATATTTATTTGAGGGATACTTTTTTTCTCTAAAAGATTCTTCAGACCATCGGAATTTTTCGGGATTTTTCGGAAGTTTCTGAGTATTTTCAGGTAACCACCGGTATTTCGGGAGTAGTCTGGTAGGTCAGAAAAATGCCGGTCCCATTGGGGCAAATTTTCTTCCTTATAAATTATCTTTAACTTTTTTTGTTATTCTCGGCATAACCTACCATAAAAGAATGGATTGCTACGTCTTAGGGAAGGGGGAATCAGGAGGAGAAGCAAATCGGGAAGACCCCGATTTACTGGCGAACCCGAAATTTAGTGAAACAGCGGACGTGGTAGGGGCTACATCGGAAAGGTCGGTCGAGATACAGGATAGGCAATCTAAGGCCAACCTTGGGGCAGTGATGGCGAAGTTGCCGAGTTGGACAAACGACCTAGCGGGGGAGGTCCTACAGTTAATTTTAAGGGGGCTTAATCTAAACACGAATGGACTAGACGAGATCCTGCGCGAGCGTATAGGGAGGTATTTCGCGCGTTAGGGTGGTAACCAGGCGGTACCCTAGTACCCAAAGTATGAGGTCCCGGAAGGGGAAGTAGCATCGAACGAAGAGGCCGAAGAGACGACACGAGGCCCCCCGGAAAGTACAAAACAGCGAATCGGGTTTCACCAGCCGTTTACCATGTTGGAAACTACCCCCCATGGGCACCGACATTGTCCAGGGAATTAAGACTAGGACCAGTTGGACGGACGAGCACCAGGACACACTCCCACAGTTAGGCTACACGGTTTACAAATACTTTAGGAGGTTTGAGGGCAACAGTAGAACTCAGGGCCTACCGGCTCGAAACCAGGACAACCAAGCATCGGTACCATTGAGCCGTAGCATTACGACCCCCTGGATAAGTAGACCTACGGGTGAGGCGACATATTACCCAACAACCGTGAGCGCCCTAACGTGTGCTTCTTTAGTAACGACCTCGCAGCCGATTTTTACCACCGCGGTTATTAGGGACACGCGTCCGCAGAACCACCGGTACAGCCGGAGCCAGCAAGCCCCACTTAATATAACGACTTAGCACTGCGAAACCGAAAACTGGGGGCAAACCATAGAAACAGAGGGTTACCGGTACCCAGATGATTATCAGGAGCCTAGTACTCGAGAATTTGCCCCAAGTGAGCTCCGCGAGCAAACACCATGGGAAAGTTAAGGGCACCGAACGGTCCGGACTGCCGAGCACTACCATGATAGACTAGGGACAATTAGGGGCGGATCCAATAATCATGATAGTATGGGCCCCCATAATTTCTCAGATCCAAGGGAAGCAAAGAGTAGGCCGTGCGACACAGCATATGGGGGGCGTGAGTCCCCAAGACCATACCAAAGCGCGAAACTTAGTACGGCCCAAGATCCAAGGTAAGTCCTTACGGGCAGACAGGACCAACATGAGCCATATCGGGAGCTATGGCAACAGAATAGGGAGCAGAATCTCGGGATGCAGAACTGTTATTCCCGCGAGTGGGATGAAAGACCGGTATATAGGGGATATGCGCAGAAAGACGCGTTTGGGCGTAGAGGTCCGTATGAATTTAAACTGGAAGGCTTTACGAGTCGCGGGTATATTCAGATATGGGGGCGTGGCCCCATACGACCCCTCGGCAAACCAAGGAACATGACAAGAATCGTAGAAAAGTGAAGGTCAGTTTTAACGGACAAAAGGGCTCGAGCGTGGCTAGGCCCTTCCTTTTGGAGGACATTTCGTGGCAATGGTTCCATCAGAACAGATTAAGATGGAACACATAGGACCAGTGCAAGCGGCAATTTTCAAGCCCGCTTCGGGGATACTTTCTACCAAGAAAGGCTGGAAGAACAGATCCTCTCACGCAGGCAAGGCCAAGATGAACCGATAGCGGACTGCCTAACCTGCATGTATAGCCTATATCAACTCTCAACTAGGCCAATGGATCTCGAGATCCAAATGAATAGGGTATATGCAAATCTTAGGTCCGATTTTAAGAGGGCCTAAAAAGAGTAGTTTTGTGGCCGCTATCGCCCCGACTTCAGTTGATAGGTAAGTCGCACAAAGCTCGTCGAAGTTAGCCGACCTGATTAAAAGGTTAATCGCAGCCATTAGTGGCGAAAAGCGTGGTTCTAAAGTAGGAGGCGCAATTATTATCGCAATTATTATCGCCGTTGTGGCAAAGAGAAAGTTACCACGAAAGAATGTGAACTTTCCTAATTGATCCCTCAGGACGACCGGTGCCTAGCAGAAGAGAACATGCTGGAGTTTGCGGAGCCGGCAGTAGTAGGGATAGCCCCAAATACGAACCTCCTCCCTTCGAACCTCCGTCGACTTCGGCGAACCAGGCCCCGATAACGCGTACATTAGAAATCGAGGCTACCATCGTTCTTAATACGAGAACAATAATTATGGAAAAACCGAACCCCTAGCAAGAAAATCAGGTGATGCTGGCCATGCTCAAATCGAATGAGCCCCCGACCGCATCACCAGATGAAGGTCCTTCGTTACCGCTACGATTAGAATTTAAGGAGCCTCCTAGGGCGGACAGATGGCTTACCTTGCGAGTCTTTATGACTGCCCGAAATGGTAATACCCCTAAGGTCCTTGCTCTAATCGATGGCGGTGCATCCCAAACAGTCATGGGAGATATTGGCTTGGTCATCACAGAGAGGTATCAAGCGACCCTGCATACGGTACTAAATCAGGCAGTTATGACTGCTGACGGTACGGTTAGCCAAGTCCGAGCCACATCTTATCTCCCTATTGAGATCAATCGTGACATTATCGAGTGTCCCCGAAGGTGTTGAAAAATATGCAAGATGAGGTGAACCGAATGTTAACCGAAGGCATTGTTAAGCCATCGAAGAGCAGTTGGTCCAGTCCGGTAGTAATGGCCTGAAAGACAGAAGGAACATATAGGTTTTGCGTGGACTACCGTAGGCTCAACAAGCTCTTTCAGTTCACAAGCATGCCCTGTGGACTGTCAGGGTCTCCTGTGATATTCCAACGACTAGTAGCCTCCCTCATAGGGCCAAACATGGAACCGAACGTCTACGCGTATCTCGATGACATATTCATCATTAATGAGACGCTTAAGGACCATCAGGAGTAGGTAGATCGGGTCATAGACCGCTTACAAAGCGCCGGACTGACGATTTACCCAAAGAAGTGTGAATTTCGGAGACTGACCGTGCTTTACCTCGGATTCCTCGTTAATCAGAAGGGTTTGCAGATAGATCTGGACAAAGTCGAGCCCCTTTTCTCATATCCAGCCCAAGAACAATTAAGCAACTGAGACTGTTCTTGGGTATAGCATAGTGGTACCGTCGTTTTATACCCGACTTTGCGACTGACGCTTAACCACTAAACAAACTACTTAGAACAAATGTCCCATGGGAATGGTGCACCGAACAAAAAAGCGCGTTCACCAAACTAAAAGAACAAATCGCGACGGCACTGATTTTGCCTTACGCGGATTTCGAAGTCCCATTCGCGCTCCAGACCAACGCGAGGGATTTTGGTTTGGAGACAGTCTTGACGCAGTTGCAAGATGGCGTTGAGAGGGTAATAGCCTTTGCGAGTAGGACGATGTCGGACGCAGAAAGAAAATACTCGGTTATGGAAAAGGAGTGTTTAGCCGTGATCTGGTCGGTTAGGAAATTCCGGCATTATCTCGAGGGTTTCCACTTCAGAGTAATCACCGACTACAGTTCGTTGCAATGGTTACACAACCTTCACAATCCAACAGGCCGATTGGCGCAATGGGCACTTGACCACCTTGAGTACGATTTTGAGGTCGTACACAGAAAAGGAGCTTTGTACCACGTACCTGACGCCCTTTCTCGGATATACGAGGAGGAATCAGCGATCCCCATAGCTGCCATGGAGCCGGTGGAGGACGAGTGGTATCGTAAGGGATTGCGCGAGGTAGAAGAAACCCCTAGAAAACAGGAAGTCTTCGACGAGGTACACAATGACCCACAAGCCGCGCATCTGGGAATAGACAAAACGTACCGAAGAGCCTCGATACAATATTACTGGCCAGGCATGTATCGGGACGTTTCTTTATGGGTGCTAGCGTGCGACACATCTCAGCGAATCAAGGCTGATCAGAGGCCCGCAGCGGGTCTAATGGGCCGTAGGGTAGTCCAAAAACCTTGGACGGTAGTGGCCACCGACGTGATGGGCCCGTGGTAGAGGCAGCTTTAGGCTCCGAATATCTAGTGGTATTCGAAGACCTGATACCAAGTGGGTTGAATTAACGCCCATGAGACGGACTAACGCCGATACCATTATCAAGGATTTTAAAGATAACATTTCGAACCGATGGGGCGCACCGGAAGTTCTTGTGTCGGATAACAGAACAGAATACGTTAACCAAGCATTTCAAGGGTTGACCGAGACATACGGAATCCGACACTAGTTTACTCTAGTGTATCACCCGCAGGCGGACCCTGTGGAGCGAGTCAATCGAGTCTTTAAAACAATGATCTTAGCGTACGTAGCTCAAGACCATCGAGAATGCGTTCGACCTCAGAAGGTAAATTACGACAAAAGGCGGCGACACGCGACATTTAAAGTAGGAGATAGGGTCATGCGAAAACAGCAGGTGACATCCTCAAACCCAAAAGTGGGTAACGAGAGGTTTTGCAGGTACAAAGCAAGGACCATACGTCGTGGTACGCGTTTTCAGACCCTCAGTATACGAATTAGGGATGGAAGACGGATAATTAGTAGGAAAAAAATTTCCAGTAAAACTTCTAGTCCCCTACCACGATGAGGGACCGCCTAGGGAGGGGGGAGTAGCGGAACAATAAGTAGTCAACGCCTTTCTAGTAGTTCCCCTAAATTTTTGTACGCCCAGAGTACGGTAGAAATGAAAAGACCGTAGACTTCTGTTTCGTCATTCTCGCAAGTTAAGATTAACGGAAATTTTTTAATGCAATCTGGCGGTAATCATCTAGATTTAGGGAGCCGATTTCTTTCCTTTTACTACACACTGTACTTGTTTACAAAAATTTTATTCTGAGTTGCCTCCCATATTAAACGGAATGTGTGAACATTGGAAATTATTCCTTTCAGTCAGGAAATTGTGTAGCCCGGATGGTCCAGGTTAAGAAAAAGAGTCCCTGAAATGATGAAAGGCACGGGTAACGCAGGTCGTGTTTACTCGAGTTCGGGGACTCGCTGGAGTGGTCCTTAGGGTTTTCCCATTATCCCTTCAGTTTGGTATTTTATTAGATTGAGTAACATGACCCCAAATAACAGGGACCCCTCCTCACTGTCAACAGATTGAGCGGGTCTGAGGCGGGAGGGGCCGACAGAATGGCAAGAGAGCAGCCACAGCGCGGAAAGCAAAAACCGGTGGGCTTCGGCTAGGCCCGGGGGAGTTGTAATAAAGTTTTAGAATTAATTAAGAAAAATAAAGGAAAACTTCACAGGGTCTTGCCGAAGCCAGAACTAAGTACGGCGAAAGTCACGCGCGCGTGTCAAACTCAATTCTCTCAAGCCGACTCCAACTAATTTGACTATTATTATCAATGGTACTGTTTTATGATTATTAACATTACTATAAATTTATCGTCGACGTTGTTTTGAATGTAATCGTGCCCGAACATTACGTAGCAGGAAAGTTAGACATTGTAAAAACAACGCGAGAATAGCGTAACGAAGGTAGAAATGGGAACCCGACAAACAGTAAAATAAACAAGAACATAGATCATTAGCAAACCTTGTGTGTGAGGGATCGGTGTCAACGGGAGAAACAGCAGAAGAGGACCAAGACGACACCTCCACGGCGACGATCAACTGAGATGCTGGAATTCTCACATCGCCCAGTCCAACCTAAACAAAAAGCATAGGGGCTGTCTGACTGTTATAAACACGGAGCAGACAGCACCGTAATCCTCCACCAGTATCCATAAGTAGAAGGGTTGGATATAAGGGGACTGCGCACCAAGTTCGCGCCGCTCCTCCAGGCACGGGTAACACGAGGCATTAGTTCGGCGACCGCCGGCGAGCGGCAGCGCCGGATGGACCATTGTAGCCGACACAGCCAACCCTGCAACACTATGTAAATGAACAACCACAATCTGGCAGGAGAGGGGAGGCTAACATCCATGTTAAAGATAACGAATCCACAGCCAATAGCAACTCCAGCGGTCCGTATGCCAGAGCCAATCGGCGAGGCGGATTCTACCGCGTGAGGCGCGTATTGGCCGAAAACCTCATTAGAGCCTGTCCGTTGGCACCAACCAATCAACGGAGGCCACGCAAGAAGTTCTCAAGCTCTGACGTAAAATAGCGGCACGACGAGGAAAGCGAGGGAAGATACGCCAGAGTCGTCGCCGGGTTACGACAAGGACCGGAAAATTCGCTGAGGGAAGCCAAAAACTAGTCATAGCCAGAAACTCGAATAATGGACGCTAAAAATTGGGAAGCCGCAGCCGAATGGCTATCAAGTAAGTGGAGATCCTTTTATCATTTTTAAGTGCCGTTCCTGCCTCGACTCCAGTCCCAAATTATCCATAATTTTGTTGCGAGTGCTTGTGAAAAGTGATGTGAAACCAGTGGAGATCCCCGCGTGGTTCAAAAATTGGAAAGGCTTTCGACCCAAAGACCAATTTTGATAAGTTTGGCCGAACTAACCTTTCCAAGCAACCTGGCAAAAGGTTTGCCTAGAAAAGTGAAGGTCAGAGCAAGGTACGCCGGTGTCTCCGGTGGGTCTTCCCCACAAGGGTGCGAGTTCCCGAAGTCGTATTCTCTCTCCGCGTGTCTGTAGATTCTCAAGGGGTTGTGAGGAGGTTCCCAGCCTGCAATATTTGATTAGACTAGCCTGTAGATTCTCAGGGAGTTGACTGGGGATTTTTAGCCTGACAACAAGTAGTCAAGATAGTCTGTAGATTGTCAGGGGGTTGACTGGGGATTCCCAGTCTGACGATTAGTCAAGATAGTCTGTAGCTTATCAGAGGATTGACAGGTGATACTCAGTCTGACGACAATTAGACAAAGTAGTCTGTACATTCTCCGGGGGTTGACAGGAGGTCTCCCAACCCCCAGTGAAGTTACTGTAACCAAGCTTTGTTCTTCTTTTCTTCTCATTATAATAAATAGGCTTTAGTTTTGTTTTATGGAAACCTGAGTGTTTTAAATAGTTTTTCTCTCTCTTGCCCGCGAGAACTACCCCTCCCTTTTGCTTAGTGTCTCGTGTCAATTTGGAGCTAGCATTCCAGCTAAGCGACGCCAGGACAGCGTAGTGGAGGTTCCGGCAGGGTGGACCCTACTGGGCGCAAAATAAATCAAAGAAACTTCGAGGGTTGTTCGTGGATCAGAAGTGTGTGGCCTATGGACTCGGTTTATTTAGGCTCCCCCGGTTAGGCCATCTTAGCAGTAGGCACACGGGATTTTGGAAAACCTAGTTACAATGTCTAAAATACAATAAACAGTAAAATAGGTATAAAATACGGAATAATGTGACGAATTGTGATGACAATTTGTTCGGAACATTAAAATAGTTGTAGCTGGTCCAGATCAGTAATAATTGTTTAATATTTCACATAATACTTGGAGAACTTCTGCTGAAAAAATACAGCTCCAATAAATATAAGTGGCATTCTCCCATCGTTGCGGTAACCAATATTAAAAACCCAATAGTCAGCATGAAGATACAAAAGAGCGTCTACAGCCCCGCCGGAAAAAATAACTTCATCGTCTGCGTAAAGGAAGAGCTTCAGATTTGGCAACTGATTAGAGCGGATTGCGATGAGACGAGGGGGCTCGGCCTTTTTAGGCCTCACATCATTTAAAGTTGTTGTCTTCTAGGTACAGGGAATAATTTTTTAATTTTTATTGAATAAATTTAATTTAAACACAATGATCCATAAATTTTAAAAGAACCTGAAACACCTAGACGATGTACCTCGTGTTGCTGTTATTCGAGACTCGTCTCACTTTAAACACGTCGGCCACTTCTAGAAGTATCTCAACACTTATTTAATCATTTGATACAGCGTCAATGTTAAGATCAGGTAAAAAATAATTCACCAATTTTTGTAATGCTTTCATCCAGCGTTCTTTCAACTGCGTCTTTGTTATGCCAACTTTGTGTTCAAATTCGTACATCAACTGGAAAAGCGCAATTTTTCCACTATTAGATATTATAATCAATGAAAAATACACAGGCATATGGCATGGTGAGAATAAGAATTAGATTAGGCATTTCCGACTTAATTTTTAACGCTGAATCCACATATGGCCGCAAAAACGATCTGTCACATCAGGATTTCGATTCTGGTTGAAATATCTAATAGAACGTTCTTTTAGATGCTATTCAATCGATTTCATTTCTTTCCGAAATTTTCCGAGATCTGCATTCGATTTTTTACGGAAAATTTTTTTTAAAAATCAATATAAAACTTTAATCAAAAACGTGTTTAATTCAATTAATAATTAATATACAAGATCGTTTTGCCGCCTTGAAATTTTCGTTTAAAATTAGTCGAAATCTTGAATAGCAACGAAAAGCTTCGAATGTATATCTCGGAAATAATTTGAAAGAAAATCTTACCAAATCTATCCGAAATATCGTATTTGAAATCTTTGCCAGGGGAAATATCCTAACCTAGAAGTCCCAAAAATGCCATTTTTGGCATTTTGCATCATCTGTAGAATAAAAAAATTATCGGTATTCTTACCTATATTTTCGTAATGTACTATTATTAAAATTTAAATTACACTACTAATCATCATTATTCGGCTTCCCTTTTCTCAGATATTCAAATTGAAATTTCAATATTTTTCAAAGAGAGATAGAGAGTACAAACGACTCACATGTAATTAGGTGGAAATTTACAACTCGAAATGCCTCTTGATAACAAGCCTTTAGCAAAAAAGTACAGCAAAAAATAATAGAATCAAGGTCAATAAAAATATTTTTTTAAGTTAAAAAAATAGCCCTTTAAAAATACATGTAAGAAAACGAATACAAAAATTGGTGCATATTTTACAGATGACAGAGAATAGAGAAAAACGACAGTTTCTGAACCTTTAGATTAAGACATCTCGAAATCTTGACATGATGAAGCAATTTAGCCGCCATAAAAACGCATTCAGTGTGAAAAGTTAGGTCGCTAATGACTAGGTTGATTCTTCTTCCTTACATTTTTTCGCTCATAAAGAGAAGGCACTATTATAAGGGAAAATCGCATATACAAGTTTTGAGATTTTAAGAGCTGGGTAGTTATTCAAATGATCTGCTACAGAAGTTGCTTTTTTGCCTCTTCTCGTCTTCTTTACCGGCATAATTCGAGATCACGTTTGAGATTAGCCAATGATGGATTATTTTTCAACATTTCATCTTTCATTGAGTTTTTAATTTCCTCATGTGTCCTTGAGATAACGGCTTGCTGAGAGTTTTTCTTTCCTTTTTTTAGCATACTGTTCAGCATTATCTAAAAATTTCTTCATTTGACTTATCAGCACGGACTGAAATCAATAAATATGAAAAAAATTTGAACCCCGGTTTTAAAAAAAAAAGTTAAATATAATAATGTATTTTATGACTGAAGATTTAATATTTTCGTTCAAAATTTTACTCACAACTCCTTTAACTGATTTTGTCAGTAGTACTGGCTTTCTCGTCAGTGCTTCCTTCCTCTGCAATTTCAACGATATTTGATACACCATATCATTCTGTATCATTTGAGCAACTATTATTTTGATAATCTCATTTTTCTCATTAGGTTCAAGTGGTGTGTCCTTTTTTAAGGCTTCCTCTATAGAGACTGGCCACTTTTTTTGGAAAGCATATGTCGAATCTCTGCAATAAGAATTTCAGTAAACAAAATGTATTTCATATTGCCAAAAAGTCATTTTTGTAGCAAGACAGAAAAATTAAGAATGTACTTAAGCTTAAAATATTAACTTATTATGAAAATTTCTAATAATCAGACTGACTTAAAGTTACCTTTGATGATCGTGACTCGAAATCGAGAGAAGATAAACCGGCAAGAGTATTGCGATTTCTCTGAAGAAGAAATGAAAATTATTTTTAGTTGTACACAAGCCACATAAAATACATGCTTGTACGAGGGTAGTTCAATAAGTCCTTAGAATGACCAACAGATGGCGCGCGAATCGCTCCAAATCATCTGTTTTCAGTCAGTACCACTCCCGACTAGATATATGGTGCAGTCACAGTCCACATCTTCTGAGTTTACGTGTTTTTATAACCAATTGAACAAAAAATTATTCGTTAAGAAAAATGAAAAAAACGAGTTCAGAGCGGTAATCAAACATTTTCATTTAAAGGATTTAACTCCATATGAGATAAAAAATGAATTGGACTCAGTTCATGGCACATCTGCC
>NC_046657.1:91258044-91263008 GCF_010883055.1 Belonocnema kinseyi | reverse complement strand
AAAATTAAAATTCGAAAATTTTTTCTAAAGCCTCCAGGGGACTTCGTTTTCGCACGAAAAAATTTTATGTGCCCTTATTGCATCCGGACCCACAATTCCTGATCTTGATTGTCATTCGTAGCCTTTCAAATGAAGCACAGTCGCATAATGTACAAGCACCTCGTTTAACGTTTCGAGAATCAATATTCATTTTGAATATTTAATGCTGTAAAAGTAAAAAATTATTTATTTGTTGCTAATCTTGAAAATAAAGAAAGGAAAGGGGTTTCTTTTCATAAGTAAATATTGATCCTAGAGATAAATGTAACTTTAAAATACGGAGTTATTCTAAAATAGACATTTATGTAGTTGTTTTCAGCATTAAGAAAAAAAATAACCTTGAACTAGGGATTACTAAATAAAATTTAGGATTGTTGCTGAATTAATTTTTTTCAGCATTTTGCATGATTTCTTATCAAAGGATATGTACATTGCGAAATTTTTAATTTTAAGGAATTAGAACTACGAGCAAACATGTTTGTAAGTGTTTAAAGAGAATGTCAGAACAAAATTCCCGGTCTTTACCGAGGTTTGAAATATTTTTCCCAGACATCGAAATAAAATATTGAAAGCGTTTAAATATAATATTGTTTTAATTGCACTATTATTTTCCAATTCATGCTTTTAAAACTGAATAATTATAAAAGGGATTAGGCATTCGAAAGTAAAGGATTTAAATTTTGAATCGTAGAAATTTTAGCGATAATAAAAATTATAATTCCATGTAGCCATTTTCTCTGTTCAAAATTGGAAGAATCTTCTATTGTAAAATTTTCAAATTGAATTATTTATAGATACGTTCAAAATTACATAATTTTACATTGGAATCTTTTAATATTTAAAGATTTTAAATTTTGTTTAAAAAAGAAAACTTTTAAAATTAGAATGATAAAATTAAAAAGTTTAAAAATGAAAAGTTTTTAAATTGTTACTGTAGTCGAATTGTGATTGCCTGATTTCAAAATTGTTTAAAAATTGAAAGTAATTTATAAAGGCTTCAATTCCATGATTGCAATCTGCAACGTTTCAATTTTCAAATCGTTTCATTTCACATAATTTAGAATTTCTCATACCTAAATTACGACGGTATGTACCTATTAACTGAATTAGTAAATATTTCCCACACTTCGTTTCATATATACATAATATTTTCCGTCTACATAGTGAGCGTGATAAAAAGCATTAAGATAAAGTTCTTCTAATCTAAGCATTTTAAATTCCTCTTTAACTGAAATTTCGTATGCGTTAAAGTGTAAATCAAGCTGTTTCATGTGTACACTTTTACACAAAAAGACTGGACATCTTTCCAAATATATAATCTTGTAAAGAACGAAAATGGGAACAGTATTTACATAATTTGCCATAAGAAATCATTTTTGAGCTGTGTACCGTACTCCATTAATGGAAACCCAAGGAACTGTTGTTACAGTTGTAAAAGGTAAGAAACTTCCGCCAGATAAGTCACGCGAAGCCTCTGTCTTAACAGGTCCCTGCTCCTCCACTTTTAACAAAGAGCCTTCCAAGATGTAAGATTGGTATAACTGATGATGATTCGCCATTGTCAAAGATGAATTTTTGAAACACCTAAGTTTCTTCATCGCATCTTTAAAAGGTTGATGCTTTGCTTCCATTCTTAAAGTGTTAAAATAGAATAGAGGTGCACAGGCCAGAGATGAAATTTCTAATAGAAGGTAATTATGCCAATACTCATCGCCTACCTCAATGTACGGACCAAGAATGAACGGGACGATAACCACTAAAGACCAAATTTGGAAACCTGTTTGGTGCAAATTTCTTCCCTCTTTAAGGTGCTGTGCAATAATTATGGAAGGTTTTGTTTCAGAATAGCCATAGGCAAAATTCATCAATTTGTCGTTAAATTATTTCAATGTCATAACCTTTTATTCGACAGTAAGGAAATGGGCCATCATATAATGCAAAGTCCTTGCTAGACTTCCCTCAAATATATCGTGAAAAATGTCAGGGGGTATTCCACAATGAATATGATAGTGTTTTAATTTATTCAGTAAGCAACCTCTATTAATGCCGTCATGTTTGCTTCACTTTTCTTATTCTTTACGTGTTTTAGTCGCTTCCAGGTTTTTTACTTGTTCGTTGTAATTTTCAATCGTTCTTTAAAGTGATTGATCTTCTCCTGTCACGGTCCGAATTTGATTAAGGGTTGCCATGCGAAACCGACAGCAATGTTTGGCAGTGAAACCTTCTTTCAAGCCTCCAATTTTGTGAGAAGCGAGATAGCCTCCAATGAAAGCTACCAATGTTCCATATAGAGCACTGCTATCAGGAACTTCAATGCCTTCTTTTAAAAGCTTTGAAATCATCAATAAATGGTGTTAAAATGACATCCATTTCGTACGCTTTCATGATACACGATTGAACAATTGAAAGAAAAATTGATGCAGGTCAAATTAGACCAGTAGCGAGGGTGAATATCTCCCAAAGTGCAATAAAACTGTCCCATTTTCGTTGGCCTCGATGAAGTGGTATCTGTAACGTTCATTTTATGAATGTAAAATAGAAACATGATACAGTTTACTTTTTCATTCAAAAGTGTATTATTATGCACAATAGTACCATCCATTTACGAACGTAAAACGTCTTCTTTGTTCGAATTATCAGGTTCCAAGGGTTTTTGATAATCTTCATTGGAAAGAAGATTTTTAATAATATCAACAAGAGGTATAGTTATCATCATATTATCCTCAACTCTTGTATTTCTGTTTTCGCCAAATACAGGTTGTGGACCTCTTTTAATTTGTTTAGACAGTCTGTGCCGTTTTGGCTTATTAGATACATGTGTTGTTTAAAGAACAAATCTTGTTTATGCTTCGTTTTTCGATTTGCACAAATTTCGAAGCACTCCTCTATTATTTCCGGAACATACAAAAATTCTTCTAATGAGATTCCTTTTGCTTTCAGGCTCTTTTCATCTTTCTCGCAAAATTCTTCAACAGACGAGCGTACCAAGTTTTCGGTATTTTCGAGCACTTTTTTTATTATTGGATCTGGAACACATTTAGCTCTCAGATAAAGAATGAATTGAGTGTTTGATAACTCTCTGTTGCTAATTTTATTCGCTACTAAAATTGCACTTTCTTATCATTATGTGAAATATTTTTGTCATATTAATTCTCAGATTGATGTACGTCCATTAAATTATCCACAATTATTTCATTATCTTTATATACAAATTTATCGATACTTACTAGCTTCTTACTTTCACTGATGGGTTCATCGAGAGTCAGTTTCTCTGATGGGTTCATCTATGCACATTTCCTCCCCCTCGACATCTTTAGAAATACTATAATTTTTGTGTTTTCGTGAAACGTGCTTTCGCCTGGCACCGAACGTTCAAAGTGTCTGAGGGCATCCACTTCTTCCACGTGGAATACTTAAATTGGGCACATTTGAATAATATCGCCTCATATGATTTATGAGAGAGGGTTGACTTGTGTACTTCTCAGGACAGTATTTACACTGGTGCATCTGTAGACATATAGGATTATGTAAAATCTTAAATTTTTGGTTTTGTATTATTTTACTTTTGTCTGGATTTCATGCAGTTCGCAGAACTAATCCCGAACTTAGGTTTTCGACAAAATAGTGGGAAGCATAAGGAACATTCAAAAAAGAAGTCAAAATTGCAAAAAAAATAGAAAACTAAATTCATGTGATAATTTAGTTTGGCCCAAAATAGGCTTTATTTTTCTATTATAATTTATATCCCCTACAGATTGTTCCTTTTAACGTTAACATGACCCCTGATTATTGACAAAATTGACTAAAAATAAATGTAGAGGTCTCTTAGGATCATTTCTTAACCAAATAAAGCCCCTTTAAAGCCCAGCAAAATGTTTGTTACGCAAGCTAAAGTAAAATAGTTCAGTAGCAACGCTTATTCAAGTTCGACTGAATAACAACCTAACCTCAAAATTGAATTACCTCAGTTCACTCCATAAATAATACAATTATATTTTTGTAAGGTACTGAGAGCCTACTCGTGATTCAAATCAAGTCTATATTTGGCGTAAAAAATGGACTATCTTCAATATTTTTTGTGTAAAGCAATTAGTTTGATTTTTACCCGAACACAAACAATTCTTTAGAATATACACATTTTAGTTTAAATGTTTAAGTAGCAATGCTTTTTTCTTCTTTTCAGCATGAATACTTTTTAACATAATTGTTGTTGAAAAAATAGATCATTTTTATATTTTTACCAGCCTTTCATTAAAAATGTTTGTTATAATATGATATCAAAACCTTCAATATTCATTTTCTCGGAACTCGGAGCATCCCTGTATCTCAGGAGCAAGATTTTATTTTTTATTTAAAGTAAAAATTTAATTATTTATCGCAATCTGCAGCCGAGTCTGCTCCAGTTTTAGATTAGTATCGCTTTAAGATTGTCAACTTCCATATACAGTAATATTCCCTTGAAACTGGATGACTTTTTATAATCAAACTTTTAGTTTCTCAATTTATTAACACTTTAACTCGGCAATGGATATTTGATTTATTTTGAAATAGTCAATTTTAATATCACAGAATGTTTCTTTGCTGTCTTGAAAAATTTCAATTTTTTTTATGTCTCGTTTTGGTTTGCCACCGTCCCGTACATTCATAAATAATTTGTTGAGCGTTTTAAATTCAACAATTTCAAATTAAAAATCCCAAAAATCTTCAAAGTTATTGTTTTAAATTTAAAGTCCTTTTATTGCTAAAATTTCCAGCAATAACCATTCATAAGTGTCTAATAAATTACAAATTTTCCAAAGTGAGTAGTTTTAATAAGAGTATTTTCAAATTTGGTTCTACGCAATTATTCAAAATAATTAAGAATAAAATTCGCATATTTACAAACAATTTTTAATTAAAATGATGTCAGCTTTAGCTATTAATAC
>NC_046657.1:91254119-91257944 GCF_010883055.1 Belonocnema kinseyi | reverse complement strand
TAAAAATTATGAAACGGAATAAACACTTTAAAAAAGCAATCACAAAATTAAAGAATTAGTGATTGAAAGGTCTTAAATCATGAAACATGCTTAAAAAATCGCGTTTGCATTGTAGTGATGGTTTCACATCTGTTTTCGGATTTTCCCCTTGCAGTGCAGGCCTGGTTAGAAAAAAATGATAAATTTATCAAAATGTATATTTTAAAAATAAGGTGCTAAAACTAAGGGTTTTAAACTGAGGGCTTTTAACTTATTTTCGATAATAGTGATAATTAAAAATATGTCATTCATTCTGTTATTTAATGTAAAGATTAAATTAATTTTCCTATTGACTGCAGTGTCACCAAAATCATTTTTATCATATGTTCCTCTATTTTATTTTACATATATTGAAACAATTTTGAAATTGTTTCTGTACCTTGGTTCGTAAACATACATGTATACACATCCGTTTTTGAGGTTAGAAACACATGTGATGAAAGGAATGCACATTGTGCATGATTATGCAGCATAATATTTATATATTCAAAGTCTTTAAAGGTTTCTGAACTTTAAAAGTTTTTTATATTAACTTGGAAATTTAATTTTCACCATCAATACAGGGTTGGCCATATTCGACGAAAAGATTTGGCAACACTGTAACTTTTGACAGAGATGACAGATCGAGTAATGACGTAGCGCGTTTGAAGCATCAGTCTAAAGATATTTTTGCCATGGAGCAGTACACTCCACGCGTAAAGTGGTTCGTTTTATGCCCAACTGCTCAGATCGACGTGTTTGAGATGTTGTTGGAGACCTCTGAACACTGGCCCGTACGAGTGCGATATTTTCATTCGATCGCCTTGGTCGCTTTTTATTTGGACGCTTGGGATTAGTAAGTGCCTCACCTGATGAAAATAATTCATACAAACGATACAATGTAATCGCAGAAGGCGCAGTTTTCACTTTATTTATTTTTCTCCATGCACGTCGAGTTTTCACAATTGACTTGTTTTGTTGGATATAAATTTTAACAATCTAAAAGCGTTCGCGTGGAGTGTACTGCTCCATGGCAAAAATCTCCTTAGACTGATGCTTCAAACGCGCTATGTCATTACTCGATCTGTCATCTCTGTCAAAAGTTACAGTGTTGCCAAATCTTTTCGTCGAATATGGTGTAGATAACTTTACCAAAAACTATTTCGAAGCAACAACTTTGTTGTAAACTTATCATGCAATTCATTTTTATATACTTCTGGATTAATTTCCACTCAAAAAATTATTTTAACCGACAAAAGTAATAAGTTATGTAATATTTAACTTACTGCGATTGATTGAATAATCCCAATCTTGTGTTTGCAACTAAAAAGTGATTTTGCTGCAACACTTGACGTCACGACATCGAGTATTGGATCAGGACGCGCCATAGCATAAAACGGCGCGAAGTGCGAAAGTGTCGCCACAAGCTATATACGAGGTGTGTTTAAAAAGTAAGGTCACTTTTCAATTTTCGCGGGCTACGTACATTCAAGTTTTAAATTTTTTGTTTTGTTGTGTTGGTACACTCGTCACGATCTTATGTTCAGTTTTGACTATATAGCTCGTGTTGTTTTTCTGGCAGAGGCGTAAAAGGTTAGAAGGGTTTGGTGTGCTCGGCGATTTTATTCTTTCGAAAAAAATGGAGCAAAGAGTTTGCATTAAATTTTGTGTGAAAAATGGAATCCAGTGCTCTAAAACTCTTGAAATATATATAGTTGCATACGGTGAGTCTACTTTGAGTAAGAAAAATGTGTATAAGTGGTACAAGCTGTTCCAAGAAGGCCGAGAGGATGTCGAAGACGAACCTCGCCCTGGACGTCCCAGCACGTCAACAACAGATGAAAACGTTCAAGCAGTGGGAGAAATGGTGTTGAAAAATCGCCGAATTACCATCAGAGAAGTTGCTGAAGATTTTGGCATATCGGTTGGCTCATGCCATGCTATCTTTTCGGACGTTTTGGGGATGAGACGTGTCTCAGCAAAATTTGTTCCCAAACTTCTTAATTTTGATCAAAAGATCCATCGCATGACCATCGCTAAGGAGATGTTGAATGAAGTCAATAATGATCCTGATTTTCTCAAAAGGGTTATAACTGGGGATGAATCGTGGGTGTATGGTTATGCCGTCGAAACTAAAGCCCAATCGTCTCAATGGAAGCATCCTGAGTCTCCAAGACCGAAAAAAGCACGTCAAGTTCGGTCAAATGTGAAGATTTTTCTCACTGTCTTCTTTGATTACCATGGTTTAGTGCATCAGGAATTCTTACCACAAGGTCGTTCAGCCAATAAGAAGTATTATCTTCAAGTTATGCGCCGTTTGCGAGAGGCGATATGCAAAAAACGTCCGGAACTTTGGAAAAACAATTTGTGGCTTTTGTATCACGATAATGCATCTGCTCATTCATCGTTGCTTGTGAAAGATTTTCTGCTCAAAAACAGCACCACAGTCATGCCTCAGCCTCCATATTCACCGGATTTGGCCCCCAGTGACTTTTTTCTTTTCCCAAAACTGAAGAGACCCATGAAAGGACATCGATTTTCAACGATTGAGGAGATAAAAACTGCATCGCTGAAAGAACTCAAGGCTATAACACATAATGATTATCAGAAGTGCTTCGATAATTGGAAAAAGCGTTGGCACAAGTGTATTATATCTGAGGGGGATTACTTTGAAGGGGACAACATAAATATTGAGGAATAAATAAATATTTTTTGAGAAAACCATAAACTCACCTTATTTTTTGAACACGCCTCGTAATGCAAGGTAGTACTAACCTAACATTCAGGAACGTATACTCCTTTATTGTTGGTAACGAAAACCTTACAGGTTATTTCAGGTTACCTTCACTTACTTACAGAACTGCATATTAAAATTTAGGAGCATACTTGAATTTATTCCAATAGAAAAATGCTTATTTCTTATTCAAAATAAGTTAGTGCTTTATTCAAGATAGTTTGCATACTTTAATTTATTGACTTCTTTAATTCAAGTCAAATCTAAAATTAAGTTGAAAATAACTTTAAGTATTTATTTTTACTGTGCAGCTGAGAGTAAAATTTAAAGAAAAATAATGAACAAAAAATTAAATTATTCATTATAAATAAAATTAGTTTTTATTTTGCAATAACTGAATAAGCAATCCCGGGCCGAGGTACAAAAATAACCTCGCTGAAGTTTGCAACGTTTTAAAAAAAACGAATTTACAAAAAAATTTTTTTGGGCGAGACCTAAAATTTAAAAGTTTCAGATAGGTCTATTTGATGACAAAAGTTACCCGCAAAAGTTTCAACCCCCTATCTCATCCGGAACACCCTCGTTTTCAACCCCTAACATAGCGAAAAATCGGGAAAAATCCTCTAACATCCAGACCTAAAATTTTATGCTTCAGAATCGTTCTACTTAACGTCCAAAGATGATAAAAAAAGTTTCATTCCCCTGTCTCATCCGGAACACCCTCGTTTTCTACCCCTAATATAATGAAACTGAAAAAAATGCTACAAAGTCCACTAACTTAAAGACCTGAAACTTTATGCTTTAGAATGGTTTCACCCGATGTCCGAAGACACTAAAAAAAGTTTCATTACCCTATCTCATCTGGAACACCCCGTTTTCAACCCCCCAAAATATTGAAAAATCGACAAAAAATTCTCTAAAATCCAGACCTAAAATTTTATGCTTCAGAATGGTTCCATCTGATGTCCAAGGACACTAAAAAAAGTTTCATTCCCCTATTTCATCCGGAACACCCCGTTTTCAACCCCCAAAATATTGAAAAATCGAACAAAAATTCCAAAAAATTCCCTAAA
>NC_046657.1:91225579-91254019 GCF_010883055.1 Belonocnema kinseyi | reverse complement strand
CATCCGGAACACCCCGTTTTCAACCCCCAAAATATTGAAAATTCGAAAAAAAAATCCAACAAATTCCCGAAAATCCAGACCTAAAATTTTATGCTTCAGAATCATTCCATCTGATGTCCAAAGACTCTAAAAAAAGTTTCAACCCCCTATCTCCTCCGGAACACCCTCGTTTTCAACCCCCAAAATATTGAAAAATCGAACAAAAATTCCAAAAAATTCCCTAAAATCCAGACCTGAAATTTTATGCTTTAGAATGGTTCCATCTGATGTCCAAAGTCACTAAAAAAAGTTTCATTCCCCTATTTCATCCGGAACACACCGTTTTCAACCCCCAAAATATTGAAAAATCGAAAAAAAATTCCAACAGATTCCCTAAAATCCAGACCTAAAATTTTATGCTTTAGAATGGTTCCATCTGATGTCCAAAGACACTAACAAAAGTTTTATTCCCCTATTTCATCCGGAACACCCCGTTTTCAACCCCCAAAATATTGAAAAATCGAACAAAAATTCCAAATAATTCCCTAAAATCCAGACCTAAAATTTTATGCTTCAGAATGGTTCCATCTGATGACCAAAGACTCTGAAAAAAGTTTCATCATCTTTGGACGTTAAGTAGAACGATTTGGAAGCATAAAATTTTAGGTGTGGATGTTAGGGAATTTTTTGGAATTTTTGTTCGATTTTTCAATAGTTTGGGGGTTGAAAACGAGGATGTTCCGGATGAGATAGGGAACTGAAACTTTTTTTAGTGTCTTTGGACATCAGATGGAACCATTCTGAAGCATAAAATTTTAGGTCTGGATTTTAGGGAATCTTTTGGAATTTTGTTTCGATTTTTCAATATTTGGGGGGTTGAAAACGGGGTGTTCCGGATGAAATAGGGGAATGAAACTTTTTTCAGTGTCTTTGGTCATCAGATGGAACCATTCTAAAGCATAAAATTTTAGGTCTGGATTTTAGGGACTTTTTTGTCGATTTTTCAATATTTTGGGGGGTTGAAAACGGGGTGTTCCGGATGAGATAGGGTAATGAAACTTTTTTTAGTGTCTTCGGACATCGGGTGAAACCATTCTAAAGCATAAAATTTCAGGTCTTTAAGTTAGGGGACTTTGTTGCATTTTTTTCAGTTTCATTATATTAGGGGTTGAAAACGAGGGGGTTCCGGATGAGACAGGGGAATTAAACTTTTTTTATCATCTTTGGACGTTAAGTAGAACGATTCGGAAGCATAAAATTTTAGGTCTGGATGTTAGGGAATTTTTTGGAATTTTTGTTCGATTTTTCAATATTTTGAGGGTTGAAAACGGGGTGTTCCGGATGAAATAGGGGAATAAAACTTTTTTTAGTGTTTTTGGACATCAGATGGAACTATTCTGAAGGATAAAATTTTAGGTCTGGATTTTAGGGAATTTTTTGGAATTTTTTGTCGATTTTTCAATATTTTGGGGGGTTGAAAACGGGGTGTTCCGGATGAGATAGGGTAATGAAACTTTTTTTAGTATCTTCGGACATCGGGTGAAACTATTCTAAAGCATAAAATTTCAGGTCTTTAAGTTAGGGGACTTTGTAGCATTTTTTTCAGTTTCATTATATTAGGGGTAGCAAACGAGGGTGTTCCGGATGAGACAGAGGAATGAAACTTTTTTTATCATCTTTGGACGTTAAGTAGAACGATTCTGAAGCATAAAATTTTAGGTCTGGATGTTAGAGGATTTTTCCCGATTTTTCGCTATGTTAGGGGTTGAAAACGAGGGTGTTCCGGATGAGATAGGGGGTTGAAACTTTTGCGGGTAACTTTTATCATCAAATAGACCTATCTGAAACTTTTAAATTTTAGGTCTCGCACAAAAAAAAATTTTTGTAAATTCGTTTTTTTTAAAACGTTGCAAACTTCAGCGAGGTCAAAAATAAATGTAATATACATTTGATATAATAGTGTTGAATGTAATGTAGAAAATTTGGCATTTTGGAAAAAATCGAGGGCGAAGCACGAGATACGTGACGAGAATATGTTCGTTAACGCCGAAGGAGCTTGAACAAAAGATAATTTGCAATCACCAAATTATAGTTTTGTCGATGCTTTGACCCGTAATTTTAAAAAGTTTGTGCACAAATGTGGGGAATTGCAAAGACCGAGCATGCAGCGTGAAGTAAATACGAGGATTGAAGCCTTCATTTGAATAAGTTATTCCTAATAATAACATTAAAATTTACGAAAAATGCTAAAATTATAATAAATTACCAATTATTATAGTAAAATATATCAAAATATACTAATACTTGACAATTTCCAAAATAATGAAATATATATCCTTTGATCCGAACTCTTGAAATGTAAGCTAATAACTTGTTTTTGAGAAAATTTCAACTGATAAGTAGTCATTTTAATATAAAAATTGAGTTAAAACTGAGCAATTACTAAAATAATTAAATACAACCGATAATCAGTCGAGATTTTGTAATAAATTAAAGGAGTGACCCCCTTTCATATTTGAAAGTGAAAATGGAGTCATACATTTTACATAAATAAGTTGATCTGGGCTCAAGGTACGAATAGGCACCATCCAAAGTAAACAGATTTAAAAAATCTTTATATTAGCGGACGCCCATGAAAAATCCATTTAGATGTCCTATACATTTATAATCAATAAATATATTTTATATTGCTTCGGAAAAAAATGAATTTAAAATTTCGTAATGTAGTTAATGACAAGAATATTCCTTTCACTTTTGCTATTTTAATATAAAAAATTTATTATTGATTTAAAAAATATTTTCATTATTAGAATCCAAACCATGCATTATAAAATTTCTTAGTGATAATAATAGTGGGAAAAGAAATTAGAGGACACTTTTTACTTTACTGGTATTACTTATAGGAGTACACGTGTGAATATTGAATATTATTAGATATCCTTTTCACTCTTTCTATTGCAATCTAACATATATTTATTTGTTTAAACAATATAATCTTTTAAGAGCACTTTGGCATGGCTTAGGGGGCGCAACCAAGGGGGCGCAGCGGGAAACTCCGGCTGCTCCTATGCCAGTACGCCACTGATTAAACTCAATCGATTTCTATAGTTTTTAGTCATTTTAATTCTTCATAAATTAACGTAATTTAATTTTTTATCATAATAAATTGATGTTGTGTAATTTTCTTATCACGAGGTGAATTGAATCCATTCTAATGATCTTCAACTATTTGAATTGCTTTATTTAAAAATATTGAAGGAATTAGAATTAATTAAATTTTGTGCAATTAAACCCAATCGACTTCTATAGTTTTAAATAATTTTAACTCTACGATTAGGATTTCATAAATTAATGAAAAAAAAATTTTTTGTCAAGAGTTAAATGAAATCAATTCGTATACATTTTTAATGATTTTAACTGCTTTATTGTAAACAATTGAAGGAACCAGAATTATTTATATTTTGCGCAACTAAACCCAATCGATTTTCATAGTTTTTAATATTTTATTTTATATTTATTATAATTTATTATTATACAGTTTTAAATTTTTCAAGAATCGGCCCATTTAATTTCAATGATACATTTTAATCACACTTCTTGCGATTATATTTGATACAGTATATAAAAGTGTATATATAACTAAATGTTATTTAAGTTTATTAAATAATATAGATTCTTTCATTTAAATCTGTTTAATATTATATAAATTGATTCGATATTCGAGAGAAGTTTTATTACATATTATTTGAGTTTATTGAGTTTAATTAGACCCATATTCTATTACATCTACTAAATTTTAATCGTCCATTTTCAGTAGGATAACCTGAAAAAATCGTTTTAGCAGAATTTCAATCAATTCTTTTGCATTAGACTTATTTAACATATGTTTTAATCTATCAAATAAAAGTATAGCACAGTTTTCATGAATATTAAAGAGTTTAGTTGTTGTTAAAAAAATAAAACTTTGAACTTTTTTCATAGCATGGTTGTTTAAGCTAAAATTAAAAATTTTGCATTATTCAGCTCTGGTAAATGCAGGTTGTACCATATGAATAATTGATTTTTTATCTTAAAAATACTTAAATCTTAACAAATTTAAGTTAATATAAGATTAGCTATATATTTTGTTTTTTTAATTCAGTAAATTAAAATTTGGAGAATACAAAATAAAAAGTTTTTAATATGGTCATCTGCAATATGTTGCCCGTTTAAAATTAAAAAGTGTTATGTCTTGAGAATTCAAAAATAACAGCAGTAATTTATAGTATTTTTTAATAATCTGACATTGCCGTAATTTTAAGATAAAATTTTTTGTCAAAATATTTTAGACTAGGGTTAGCAAACAATGAATGACGATGGTTTAAGAACATAAAATTACTGCTATAAATTATGATTATTTTTACTAAATTCGAATGATATTATGAACTGTATTAAAAAAATCCGATCCTAATTCAACCTTAAATCTGACCCTAAATCCGATTGAGAAATTGAAACATGATTTAGGGTGGGATTTAGGATCAAATTTTTTAAATAAGAATATTAGTAGTTACATTTTAGATCCCGAAGCTTTGTAAGAAGAAAACAAAATTAAATTAAGTTTAACCGAATAAAATTACAATTGATGTTCTTTTTCAATTCAGGTTTCGTAAATTGCTCATACACTGACATAACTTCATAAATCGTATCCTCAGTTTAATGTTTACCGCAATGAGACTAATATAAATTCAAGCTTATAACTATTTCTAAAAATAACTGAATGTTTAAAGTATGATCAAAATTAAATAATAAATATGTCTTTCTGTTCCCGTTGGGTGGTTTTAGACGTGAAAAGCATCTATACCAATTTTATTCGCCAAGGCCTGTTCAGCTTCGTCTATCTTATTTTGCTCAGTAACATCCTCAGTTTGAATTATTTGAAACTTCCAAGTTTCGTTATTTTCAACTACCTCAATGTGATTTTTGGCATTATTACTGTTCAGTACCGAGCTACTCTGTAGGTAAAAAAGTCGAAATTGTTCTCTTCATTTAATTTTTTATTTTATCGGTTTGAGTATTGAACCGACGCCATAGCAATGCCGAACTACATTGATTAAGTAAGTATTGACATGGAGTAGTTCTTCGTATAGAACTCGCAACATTCATAAGTTGAATATCAAATGTTCTAAAGCATCGAAACATACACTGCTCAACTTTTGTATCGTTTAAACAACGATCAGCTGCGATTATAATCATGCGAAGACGACGAACAGCGAGAATGGTACGAATCTGTAACGTAGGAGCTTCACGTGAGCAGTGCGCTGACTTGAGAAGCCAGAAAATACATGTTTTGGAAAAAAAAATTATTTGAATATTAAATCTCGGGTGCTGGCAATTTTAAACGGTGCACGTAAATAATTAAAGTAACAAACATCGTTCTTACAATACAGTGTGAGAGTTAAGGATGATGAACAGTAAAAGTTACGATAATGTTGTATTGAGACAGTTGCAGGCATAGAACATTATCGGATCAATCAAGGAACGCCAGCTGATTGAATGAAGTAAGATTAACTTATCGCGTACCAGTATCAGTACGTGACCAGTTGCAAAAATAGATCATAATAATTATATACTTCTGGCGTAAACAAAATTGATTGGTTTTACTTTTTAATTAATATATTGTTATAAAATTCGCTTTACGGTAAAATATACAAAAACGTGCGTCTAAATTTTTATAAGTAAAATTCATTAATTTTTAAAAATAGCAATTTTGAGCTTGCAAATTTGATCCACTTGATTTATTTTTATAGCAAAATGTTACTCCATTGCAAATCTCTATTTAATTGTATCGATTCATCGTAAAAACGTGTTATAAACGTTTCTTATACCAAAATTATTATCACAAAAAAATCAATTTTATTAATTTTGACTGAAAGTTGTCTTTTAATGAAAAAATCAACTTTTTGTAAACATTATTTTATTTTTGTAACATTATTATTTACAAATGGTGATTTGACGACCCGGGTGCGCAGGATCATGCATCAGGTAATTTAATACGTATTCTATAAGAACTTTTTCAAAGTTCAAATTTTTCCAACTCCCAAAATAACTATTAATTTTGAGTCGACGACCCGCGTGCGCCTGATAGTGCACCAGGTCCTTTCAAACGCCATCTACGAGAACTTTAAAAAAAATTAAATTTGGTCAATAACCAAAATAATTACAAATAGTCAGTCGACGACCCTGGGTGCGCCGGATTGCGCACCAGATCATTAAGAAGGTCATCTACGAGAACTTTTTTGAAATTTAAATTTGATCCATAACCAAAACAACTAGAAATGCTAAGACGACGACCCGGGCGCGGAGGATCGTGCACCAGGTAATTTAATACGTATTCTACGAGAACTCGTTGAAATTTAAATTTTGCCCGTGACCAAAACAGTTATATAGAGTATTGGAAAAACTTGAATTTTGAAAAAGTCTAAATAGATGACGTTTTAAACTTGAAGAATTTGTATTAAACTACCTAGTGCACGTTCCTGCGCACCTGGGTCATCGACTCACCATTTGTAATTGTTTTGGTTATGAACAAAATGCAAATTTCAAAAAAGTTCTCGTGAATGACGTGCTAAAGGACCTGGTACACGATCCGGCGCACCCGGGTCGTCGCTTCAGCATTAGTAGCTATTTTTTATGTTAGAAAAATTTGAATTTTGAATTTTTTTTGTAGAATACGTGTTAAACTACCTGGTGCAGGATGCTGCGCACCCAGGTTGTCGACTTACTCTTTGTAATTGCTTCGGTTAGTGACAAAATGCAAATTTCAAAGAGTGCTCATAGATGACATTTAAAATGAACTGGTGCACATTCCGGTGCACCCGGGTCCTCGACTCACCATTTGTAATTGTTTTGGTTATGGATAAAATTTAAATTTCAAAAAAGTTCTCGTAGATGACGTTTTAAATGACCCGGTGTACGATCCGACACACCCGGGTCATCATCTCGCTATTGGTAGTCATTTTGGGTGTTGGAATAATTTGAGTTTTGAAAAAGTTTTTGTAGAATACGTGTTAAACTACCTGGTGTATGATCCTGCGCACCCGGGTCGTCGTGTTATCATTTGTAATTGTTTTGGTTATGGACAGAATTTCAATTTCAAAAAAATTCTCGTAGATGACCTTCTTAAAGATCTGGTGCGCGATCCGGCGCACTCGGGTCGTCGACTCACCATTGAGAGTTATTTTGAGTGTTGGAAAAATTTGAATTTTAAAAAGGGTCTTGTATAATACGTATTAAATTGCCTGGTATCAATACCTGCCTATATCAAAACAGCATTAATGTAACTTTGACCGTTCATCATCCTTAACTCTCGCACTTTATTGTATGACCGATTTTTATTACTTCAATCATTTACGTGCGTCGTTTAAATTTGAGAGCACGCGAGATTTGATGTTTAAGGATGTACTAAAGTTATCTCAAACTTAAATAGATATCACTGAAACTTAAAACAATTATCCCTTTTAACGCTTCAAACTGCCTGTAAATTTTTACATCGATTCGCAAGCCCGTTTTTAAATATTTTAAATTTAAAATTTTGTTAATTTAACATAGACTCTGATAGGAGTATAGCATTTCGTAGTCCATAATTGAGGTTTGTAAAGGACTTTAACAAATAGATATTCTGTTAATTTCAAGAATACATAGTATGTATATCAAAGAACACTATTGCAAAGTTTTGACTCAATCTGCTAACTATTTTACGAGAAATTCATCGAAAGAATAGAAAAAATTATTCATTCCACGATTACAACGGCCCGGGCAGTCAGATTCGTGGCAACGCCGCGCAGTTGGTAGCAAACATATGATTCAGGGTCGTACTATTAGAAAATTTTCAACTGCCGTAAGATTGTACTAAGAGAAGGCGCTTTTGGTGGGTACTAAAGGTCAAATTAGTGTAACTCAATTATACTTTTTTTATAAAAATAAAGGAAATTATTACTTATATCAAGAGTATCAGAATAAATTTCTGTTTCTACAAATTCTATTAAAGTTAATGAGGATTAAAAATCAATATTCTGAAATTAATTACAACGTTGTAGTAATTAAATATTGCAAAAAAAATTATTTTTGTCACAGTTTTTTAAAGAAGTGCAATATTTGTAAAATATATTGAAGTAAGTTATCAATAATTAAATGATCAAAAAAGTGAAAACGAAACTTGATCTCAAATTATGATTAAAATAAAACATTGCGATTTTTTAATTTATATTAATAAAATTATACATTAATACATTTCTTTCCACTGCACTTTTTTGCAATTTTTCCGATGTGCATATACTTTTTTGGACACAATTCGACCTTTCCATCGACATTTTTCTTCGGATTTAGGCATTATGACTCTTAGCTAGCAACAAAACGCTAACCTCAAAATAATTAGAAAAACACTAGATCGGCGAGAAACATACAACCGCTATGCCAGTTGTAGCAAGATTAACAGCCAAATGTTTTTTCAGGCCAACCTAAATTAATTTACGGCTGTAAATTAATTAACTTTTACCATTCAATCTTGGTTTGAACCACAATTTTTGTGACATTTTCATAATATTAATCATTTACTGTCCCTCTAAATATCATACAAAGCTCAATATTGCTACTATGCAAAATTAACAAGCTTTTGACGATATTGCACATAGTTTACATCCTTAAATAATTATTGTTTAATTTTTCCCAACACATATTTTCCGGCGCCTGAACACACGCACTGCTCACGCGAAGCTCCTACGTTACAAAATTATTAGATTCTCGCTGTTCATCGTCATTTGAACCAGCGAGTATATCTATATCGACGCACTACTGTTTAGACGGGTTTCGCTTTGCCTGAATTAGCGCCGTTTGATAATTCAATGTGAGCATTTCATAAGTCAAACTGCTCCGTTTTCGCATGATTATAATCGCAGCTGATCATTGTTTAAGCGAAGCGCGTCGAGTATTTTGAATCGTAAAACTTCTATCTTACCGAAGCGCTGTGATTCAAAGTTCGTTAGGTAACCGATACAAAAGTTGAGCAGTGTATGTTTCGATGCTTAAGAACATCTGATATTCAACTTATGAATGTTGCGAGTTCTACACGAAGAACTACTCCATGTCAATACTTACTTAATCAATGTAATTTGGTATTGCTATAGCGTCGGTTCGATACTCAAACCGATAAAATAAAAACTTAAATGAAAAGAACAAGTTCGACTTTTTTACCTACAGAGTAGCTTGGTACTGAACAGTAATAATGCCAAAAATCACATTCAGGTAGTCGAAAATAACGAAACGGAGCAGTTTCAAATAATTCAAACTGAGGATGTTACTGAGAAAAATAAGATAGACGAAGCTGAACAGGCTTTGACGAATAAAACTCATATAGATGCTTTTTATGTCTAAAACCCCCCAACGGGAACAGAAAAAGTGCAAATCCTATTCCTCTCAATCGACGGAGTAAAGTTTAACGAAAGAATTTATTTAACCTATTTTCCATTATTAAATCTTTTTGTAACTTATAAATTCGAAAAATATTCAAATTTATAGTCATTTATATTTTAACAATTTATTCAAACTTTTAAAAAAATGCATTTAAGAAATCTATTTAAACGCGTGAATTAAAATAATTCTAACTCTTGAGAGGCGGACTTGAATTGATTAAGATTAAATTTTCAAAACCTATATTCCAAGTGAAGGAATTAAAACAATTTATTACACATATTTTGGGAAGTTATTAGAAGGAATTAAAGGATCTCAAAATACAAATGGTTTTGGGGAATAGAAGACATCTCTTTGAGGTGTATCTGTCGGTACAATTACAATTAATTTAACATATTGAAAACACGTTCTCCTTTGGGGAATAGGATCCTATGCGGCGGTCGCTATGGAAATAGAAATAAATTAGTTTCTGAGATATCCTATTCTTATAATGACATTTCCGGCAGATGGAAAAATCGCGCATTCAAAGTAATAGTATAATCTTCACTTTCACGCTGAAATCTGAAAATATTATTTTTTCTCTATTCAACGCTTATTACCGGGTAAACAGCTCTATTGAAAAAATATCTTTCGAAAAAATAATCTAGAATGCTACTAAATTGGTTACAGAATGCAATTCTTTGCTGGAGTCGCACCAAGTCAAACTGGAGAAGCAGATCAGAACTCGTATAAGTCATGAATTGACTGATAAAAGAGTTTCTGTACGTTCCAGAAGATCCGGGGAACTTGCAGCCGATGAAAGTCGTAGTCTTCTACTAAGCGACCTCTGTGGCGTCAGAAGGTAGAAATCGTTTAACCTATTCTAGAAAGATGCTTATCAGAATTAAAAGAACGTTTTAATTCAGAGTTTGGAGAAGTTTACAAGGACTGTGCGTTGTGTGAGTCGTGGGCGGTTTGAAGAAATAGTACGAGATCGTGTACCAAAAAATGGTTTAAAAATTCTTTGAATACTCGTAAACATCGAGAATGAAGCAAACTTTGAGAGTTAACTATTGTGTAATGAAGAAGTCGGCAGAGAAAGGCCTGTTGCGAAAGTATGGGTTTTACCAAGCAGCGTATGAAAAGTTGTGCCGGATGTATCAGGTAGCTTCAACTTTTCCATGTACGCAGGTAAGATTTGAACGCACTTTTAGTCAAATGAAACTACTAAAGAACAGACTGAGGAACTTAATGACTGAAGAGTTTTCAAAGCCGTGCATGCTAATGGCAGTAGAACGAAACTGAAAGAAGAGCTAGATTATGACGAGATAATTGACGAACTGGCAGCAAAGTCCAAAGAAATGTACAAATTAGTAAATGTATAATATTTTAGTTTTACGAAATTGATGTTTTGAAAATAAATAGAAAATGCATTAAATCGATGTGGCTGTGTGCGTATAGGGCGGAGGGTGCTTAAAAGTAAATAATATGCTGTCCACCCTTTTTTTTGTTTGTTAAAAAAGCGCCCCCAAACATGCTTTCCACCCTGCGCTCAGAGATCCAGTCCGCCGCTGAAGGAATCCATTTATTGGCATTTAGAGCTTTCATATAATTGGCCTATAGCCGACGCCTTCGTCGCCAGGCGGTCGGGCGGGCAATGGCGCTTACACCGAGCTACTCATGTGCTTGAACAGTGGCCCTGTCAATCAGACTGCGTGCCGGCCCATAGGGTGGTATCATGCCGACTTTTTGTTATCTGGGTGGGTTATAAGATTTGAAATTTCCTGACTACAGTAAATCTTTATATGATTTTTCTAAGTCGGAAGTTGATTCTGAGATAGGTTACAGTCTGTACACATAATTATTGTTGACACGTTATTGTCGAAATATTGACGAAAAATTTTAAATTCGGTCCTTCATATTTCGTTCAATTTAAAAATTTTTTGGAACAATTTTTCCACTGTTATTAAATCATTTTAGTGCGATCTACCAACTTGTAAAAAATAATTGACAAACATTGTCAATTAATATATAAAAGTACCTATACTGCCAAAATTCCAAACATTTCTCCGCGCAAAAGTCGTATATATAATTTATCAACAGTCGAGTTTTAATGGATAATCAACATATTTCATTTCGAGGTATTGTTTTTTATTGTATCTCTTGGAAGTAGCCTTCCTAGGGTTTCAGAATTAGGCACTGGTCAAATCCAGTAAGAAGTGCGTAACGACCTCGTTACAGATTCTGCGTTACCGAGACACAGTAAAGTCTGTATGAATGAATGCATTTACAGAGATAATTCACTAGTTAAATTACCACCCATTGTGCCTTTAAGCAACATCCGTTTGAAAAACAGTTCCAACCGACTTCATGCTAGCGCTGACTCGTGACCCTGTTGCAAACAAGGTCTGTCAATACTCATAGATAGGTCTTAAGGAACCACCGCCATTCTTCTAATCGAGACTAGTGGGATATTCAAAATTTAAGCCTAAAAATTAATTGTAATAATAGTATGCTAAAACAGAGGATGTAACATTAAGATAAATTTGCACAGAAAATTTGTTTTACATGTTAACACTACAAGCATAATAGCACGTTTACACATTTTGAAAAATCACCCCCGCTGGTGGTCCTAACCCTACGTAAGCCACATAAATCTTAGTCTAAACCTGAATCTACTGCACGCCATAACCAAATGAGCCATCGAACCGTTTGGATCTTGTCGAAAAAAACTCAGCCAAGATTTTTCGGTGAAAAGCTAAGGCTAACTCAGGAATATATTTTTGACTTTTTTATTGGACACATTTAATGAATAGATGAATTGAAAAAAGCTTACTTTAAATATTTACATTTTATTAATTAAAATTCTGATAATTAAGTGTTTAATTAAATTAATAAATTAATTTGCGATATCTGTTCAAATTCTCAAACTCCAAAATTTAAAGGAATTATTACTTTCAGATTTATAATAGCCAAAAATATTCAAATTTTAATCAAATTTTCTTTCATAAAAAATCTAATGAGTTTCGTTTTATGAATATCATTTAGTAAAAGTCTGGAAGTAAAAAAAAGCCGCTCCTACAAATAATTTATTTACAAATTCATGTTCAAATTTCTTCCAGATCAAAAATGCTCGGAGATCTAAAAGCTCTTTTGTGTCGATTTTAATTCCTGATGAAAACTTGGTTGCTTCTCGTGTAGAATGTTTTACAGATGATAAGCAAATAATCCATACAAGAGCGACATTACGCCTGCATTAAAAGTGTAGTTATTAGTTAAAGTATACATGTGAATACGTTTCACGTAAAGTTTCAGGTGTACATTCATTAAAATAATGTAGTAAACTCAAAATTTTGTAGCTTTTTGAAATAAGGGCTAAAATTTCTGGTTTCACGTCCCGAATAGGTCCCCGATAGACCTGATAAAACAAACCTTATCGGACTTGGTATGTTTATCGATTCAAATATTCCCAGATTGGTCCCGCATAAGCCCTGACAGACATTTTTTTACATCACAGCTGAAATAAATTTCTAGTTCCATGTTTCCGATAGGTCCCTGATAAAGCCGAGAAAACATACTTTCTAAAAATCTATACCCCCTTGCTCACATAACTCATTATGCGGTTACGCCACTAGCATAATGCAGTGTCACCTACAATAGACATAACTAGGATGGAGGCCATGGTTGAGTTGGGAGTGGCAATTGGACCGAACCGAGGCCGCGACCAGACAATGTCCCTGAAAAACACAAGAACATCGTTTTAAATGGTCTTACTAATTTAGAAAGAAAATCCTCACCTGTTGCCAAGGAAGCTCACCGGCATGAAGAGGATACATGCGTAGGTTACATAAACGTTGGGTCAATATGCACTCGGAATATGAGCGTACAACTCCACAGTCATAAGAAGATCAGGTATCTTTTTTACCTAAATGGTAATATAAAGCTCTTTTTCAGCAAAAAGAACAGCAACATCCTCCAGCGAACGTACAACCTGTTTCAGCAGGACCCCCTTTCCACATAGCTGATAATGCCAACATGAGAACTAGGAGATCATAAATATACGAAAAATTCGTTCTCAGGATGGACTAATTAGCTGAAGCTAATGCTGCTCTCCTCCGAGAGAAGACAGTCTCCCTGCTTGGTGTCAATGGAAGTAATGATACTTAAGTATGCTTAAGTAATACTCGCAAGAGTATTGCACATTAATTTTGCCAGATCAGAAATGGACAGAGAAGAATCGTTAGAAATAATTAATAGTTCAAGTTTTATTTAAAGTGTAGAATACTTGGCAGACTAAGACCATTTTTGAGAACCACACAGATCACTCACTCGATATATATAGACATCAAGCAGCACAGGGCGCAAATAATAAGAGCTCTTTCAACAGACAAAAAGCGAGTTGAACGACGAGTAAAGTGGATTTAGGAAAATTTTACCTTTTTACCCATCCTTCCCGTCTGTTCAATAAAACTTCATGTGCCGTTCAAAATTCGCCTAGTTGAGAAGAGATTTAACTCTTTCAACATCTATCTATGGTTACAAAAAGTATGAAATAGACTTCATTCCGTGTCTAGTGTATGAACAATATTGTTTTTCTCTATTGACTCTACTAAATTTTTATCAGATCACTGTGTTTGTATGTGTATAAAAAACACACTTTATAACTGTGTATATGTATAATTGAATATCACTGTATTGAAAGATGCACGAAGTTCTGCAGAAACTGTTTACGCCCGTGGGTGTCTAGCTTGACGGATCATGCCGAACTGAACGGGCCTTGCTCCCTTCAGGTAATTGTCCCTTGAAGTTGACAGAAGTCTGCAATGAACTGCAGGCTAGATTTTCTCAAGAATCCTGGATGCTAAATTTCTCTGTTTGCAGGTGTAAATATTGTCGGTGTATTCCAACACCCTTCCTCAACGACAATATTGCATTAGAGTATCTTCAATCCGCATTCCTGGGCCATACATTTTAATTTAATTTTGTATAGAGGTTTTGTGAGCATATCCGAGATCATTTCGTATGTTGGACAATAAATAAAGTTGATTTTTTGTTTCTCCTTCAGATCCTTAACAAAATGAAATTTTGTGTTAATGTGCTTTGTTCTATGGCTAAACTTTTTGTTGCAAATCATCTTCAAACAGCTTTGGTTGTCCTTATAGATGACTATTGTTTCCTGTTTTTCACATGTGAAATCCTCCAACAATCTATGAATCCATAAGGCTTCGCGGCATGCTTCTCTTAGCGCAATATATTCAGCCTCTCTTGATGAAAAAGCTACGCACGTCTGCTTGTGACATCCCCAGCTGATGGTGGCATTTAAAAACTTGAACTTGGATTTTCTGTCAATGCGATTCTCGGCCCAGTCTGCATCTGCATAGCCAATTAAACCCATTTCTTCGCCAAAGTGACCTAGTACCAGCTCGTAATCCCTGGTCCCCTTCAGGTATCGGCCAATCCTTTCCACCTCCGTCCAATCTGCCGTTGTATGTTTCCTATTGTATTGACTAAGTATTGTGACACTTGCCGCAATATCTGGTCTCGTGTTTACTGCTATGTATAACGAAACCCCAATGAGCTGTTGGTATTTTTCACTGTTTTCCATCGAAGGTTGACTTTGCCTGTTCTTCAGATATCCCGTATCCAAAGGTATACTTGAAGGTTTTGCTTCTTCTAATCCAAATCTACTTAAAATAGTCTCGATGTATTTTTCTTGTTTGATACAATAAAATTCTTCTTCATTTTTTCTTATTTCAATGCCAAGATATCTTTTCAAAATTTCTGGATCCAATAAGTTGAAGTTTGTTTTTAAAAAATCAGCTGCTTCATCGATTTCTTTCATTTTTCTTGAAGCAATCAGAAAATCATCCACGTGAACAATTATATAAATTTCTTCTTTTTCAATTTTCTTTACATAGAAAAACGGATCTACTTTACTTTGCAAAAAATCATAGTTGTTCAAAATACTATTTAACTTTTCATACCAATGTTTTGCGGCCTGTTTTAGTCCATGGAGTGCCTCTTTTAGTTCGCAAACCAGTCCTTCCTCTTCTGCTTTCTCGTATCCTTCTGGCTGCCTCATGTAGATAGTTTCTTTCAATTCTCCATTGAGGAAAGCTGTTTTGGCATCGAAATGTTTAATAACGAGATCCCTTTTACCTGCAAACGCAAGCAGTACCTTGAATGTCGTTTGCCTCACTGCAGGTGCAAAAACTTCATCGTAGTCCGTACCGTATTTTTGAGAGAAACCTCGTGCTACAAGTCTCGCTTTGTACCTGTCAACCGTTCCATCTGCGTTCTGCTTGGTTTTAAAGACCCTTTTACAGGTGACTATCTTTGCGTCCTTCGGTTTTGGCACGATGTCCCATGTCTCGTTATTTAATAAAGAATCGATTTCTTCATCCATTGCCCTTATCCAATGCTCCTTATCAGTCCTTGACAAAGCCTCGTTTCTGCTTCTTGAATCTTCATTTAAGACAGTAATCAGTTTTGAGATACCCATGTACCTGTCTGGTGGCACGCCTTTGTTTATTCTTTCAGATATTCTAACCGCGGATTGTCCTGCATTATCTTTCTGATTAAGATTATTATCTTCAGCACTAAACTCGTCAGATGTTTCCTCTTCTTCGCTGAAATCTTGCAATTCCTCGGCACTCTTTTTAAGTAAAAGATCAACTTTTTCATGTTCCGAATCGTTTTGAACTTGATGATCCAACTTGTCGAGAAAGATGACGTCTCGACTACTTTTTATCCTATCAGTTCTTTTGTCATTCATTTGAAACGCTTTTGACTCTTCCGAGTATCCAACGAATATTAATTTTTCTGCCTTTTCTTCTAACTTCCGATGCTTTTCCTTTGGGATTTGTACGTACGCTTCACAGCCAAATACGTGCAGGCGTCCGACGTCCGGTTTTCTGCTGTTCCAGAGTTCGTACGGTGACCTTCCTGTTGTCTTTGTAGGCAATCGATTTTGCAGAAAATTTGCTTTATTCACGACCTCTGCCCAGTACCTTTTCTCCAAGTTAGCATCTAATAAAATGCATCTCGCTATTTCCAGCAGTGATCTATTTTTTCTTTCGGCCACTCCATTTTGCTGAGGAGAATATGCAGCTGTATACTGCACTTTAATTCCCTTGTCCTTTAAATAGTCCTGTAAGCCTGTATTCAAATACTCCCTTCCTCGATCGGATCTTATACACTTTGGTGTTTTGTTGAACTTCGTCTTAGTCATTTCTATGAATTGCTTAATGAACGTAGTTGTCTCATCCTTGGTTTCCATAAAATGTACTACTGTAAATCTAGAGTAATCATCTGTGATTGTTATAACATACCTTTTCCTTCCAGGAGTTACTGTTTGCATTGGTCCGCAAATGTCCGTGTGGATTAGGTCGAGAGTATTTTGTGTCTTTGTTGCATTTTCCTTTGGAAAAGGTTGTCTAGCCATCTTTTCTTTTACACAGCACTCACATACCTCTCGCTTGTCACAGTTACTCATTGCTATGCCCGTAGCCAGCCCCTTCTCGACCAAATCCTTAATTGCGTTTGCGTCTCGATGCATAAAACGCCTCTGCCAAACATGCTGACAATTATCTTTATGGTCGGTATTTACTGCAGCATACGCCTTTTCGAAAACTATCGCCAATTCATATAAATCTTTCGTGTCCTTCCCTAGTCGGGCACAGGCTAGAACCTTATCTCCTTAGATTATTTTACAGCTGTCGCCCTTGAAGTTGAGTTCAAATCCTCCTTCTGTTAGTTTCTTCACAGAGATTAAATTTGATCCGAAAGTTAGAACATAAAGCACGTTTCGTACTTTAATGGATGTACCTGGTCGTTGACAATACATTTTAGAATTCCTGATCCCATGCCCTTTACTTCGCTCCTTATTTTGCTGTCAGCCAATTGTACGTAGCCTTTCACGTCGGGGTCAAAATCTGTGAAAAAGTTCCTTGAGCTGGACATGTGGCATGTTGCTCCTGAGTCAACGAACCATGAATTTTGATTACTCTGTCCTGTGTTAGCACTAAAACACATTTCACCGAGAATCCTATCTGGCGCTTCAGCCTCTTTACTTCCTGTTGTCATAAAACAAAATGCGTCCGAAGACTCCTGAAGCTGTGTGACTTTATTCGCCTTTTTCCTGCTTGTCTTTACCTGCTTTCCATTTTTTGTATTGAAAGCATTTTTTATTGAAGTGTCCTGTTTTTTTGCAGAAAAAGCATTCCTTTTCATTTCATTTCATTTCCTCCTGATTGAATTTTCTATGCACGGTTTTTAGTGCTGCTTCACTGCTGCTTTCAAATCCTTGACCTTCCTTACGTCTTTTGTATTCGTCAATCATTCTTCCTTTAACGAAATCTAGAGTAAAATCCGTTTCGCTTCTACTATCTAAACTTGTGACTAATCCACTGTATGAGTCCGGTAGGCTGCTTAATAAGAGTGAAGCTTTTAATTGGTCCTTTAACTCTTCTCCTAAAGCTGCCAGCTTGTTCGTGAGCATTAACATTTCGCCTATATAGTTCTCCACATCACCACCTTCTGATAAACGTAGTATAAATATTCTTTTGTACAAAAATATCGTACTAGACAGTGTCGCCTTTTGATGATGTTCCTTGAATTTTTTCCAAGCTTCACGCGCACTAGTCGCTCCTTGCCTGTGAAGTAACTGATTATCCTTAACGAGGATTCCGATTGTTGCACGTACTTTATCATCCCTTTTTGACCATGCACGATCCACTGGTGTTCGCGCATCTTCCTTGATCACATCCCACAGTTCTTCCCTTATAAGCAGCAACTCAATTTTCTGGCTCCATATACAATAGTTCTCACCACTGTCTTCACTATCACTTTCGAAGTTTCAATGTTCATACACACCTTTTCACACACCTGATGTTTATTTTGACCTTATGTCACTGTATCCAATATGTCACCTTTTTTGTCACTCTATCCAATTTACACTGTATCCGATTGTCACTTTATCCAATTGTTTATGCACTAGGCTCTGGGCCCATAACCTGTTGGAAAATTCATTAAAAACACATGAAATTACCTTTGAAGATATGTGTATTTTAACAATAGAAACACAATGTTTACAAAAAGTATGAAATAGACTTTATTCCGTGGCTAGTGTATGAACAATATTGTTTTTCTCTAATGACTCTACTAAATGTTTATCAGATCACTGTGTATGTATATGTATAAAAAAAGGCACTTTTTAACTGTGTGTATGTATAATTGAATATTTTCCAACAAGGATAACCTCACCCCGCAGTGGTTAGTGGAAGGGCGCACAGTGCTTCCCCAACCGCCACTTGAACAAGCTACAGACGAAGGTGCGGCGGCGTTATTGAGACCAACCGCGAAAAGCAGGCACCTTCTAGTGACAATAGTGATTTCAGGGCAAGGGGGAAAATTAAGATGCAGGTTCCTCCTAAGCCTCAAGATCTGGCTGAAACGGATGCCTCACTTCGTGAGGACATCTCGAAGGAGTCCGACCTCTATACCATTAATTGTTCAGTTTACGGTGCTGCCAGAGCTTTGGTTAATTCAAATCGAAGGCTAAAACCGACGATGAATCAAAAGACCATAAGACACTTGCATTAACTAAACAAGAAGATCGGGTAGGCAAGACAGAATGTGTCCGTTGTTCAGTGTGTGATTGACTGCATACCATCTGGTAAGGCTATGAAAGTTCGCCCAAGAACTGAGGATCTTCAATCAAACTCTGAAGAAGTCGAAGCTACTTGAAATCAAGCAGCAAATTGTTGACAAAATACGAGTGTTATCTGACGCAAAGTAAAGAATACAAAAGAGGGAGATATAGATCAGGAGGGAATCAATGATTTGTACTGACCAATCGCGCTTCTTCAGCGTTCACCTTGTTTCTGTCAAAAATCCATCCAAGACAAACAACGTAGACTTTTTCGAGAGAGGTATACAAGATCCCGAAAACACTGAAGTTGAAAATAGATGCTGATAATATTATCTACCGAAAAGGTAGGAAAAACACTTAGGGGTACGAAGAACTTTTCTGCTCCAGGATTAGATTGTATCAAACACTTTTGGAGAAAAAAATTTGCTTCTACGTGCCAAAATCTGGCGTGCATATTCACGTACAACAACTGTGACGTTACTAAGATATACAACTGAGCACTAATGAGACCACTTTAACTGCCATGTTACTTTTCGAATTTTTGACCAATCAGGTTTCGCGGCCGTCGAGGCTTTATACTTGACAGCTGATCCAGCTGATTATCTAAACTAAACTATTAATGCCTAAAATGAGAAATCGAAAATAAAATCCCAAGTAAGCGGAATCAAATATATAAACAAAGAATGGATTTAGAAGTCAGCGAATTTCATAAAAAAGGGTAGATTAATGGCTAAGAAGTGTTGAAGAACACGTCCGAAATGTCAGAAGCTATTTGGGCAGACTATTTATATTATTTTCTTCTCAATTATTAATAATTATTGATAATAATACATGAAAGCCTATCTAAACGTATAACTTGTTTAAAAACACTGTATATAAAATATTTACAGCGGTCTTACACAACAAGATTGTTCGAAAAATTGAACCTGTGTGAAGAAAAATGAATGAACAACGTGACTCCAGAAAAGGTGTAGAAGGCTACCGAGAGAACCTGTTAATTAACAGGTGTGTCTGCGAAGACGCATAAAACCATCAGCGCGGCCTGTCAACGGCCTGGATCGACTACCAAAAAACTTGAAGGTTCATCCGCACATAGTGAGATGCATAGAGATTTTTACCCCTTTCGAAAAGTAGATCTAGTATCTCATCTGAAAAATATCGTGTGACAACGAAGCAAGTCACCTTCCAGAGTGGCGTCTTTCACGTCGACACTATGAATTCTGCCATGAATTCTAGATACCACTGTGGCGACAGTAATCATCGCGAGAAAAAGATCACTAATGTATTTTATATAGATAATCTAAAGATCTATGCTTCTGGTTTAATGGACGAAGAACGAACTTACGGCACGTGATATCGCCATACGTAAGATCATGCATATTCATCAGCCAACAATGGAACACCGTTTCACTATGAGAAGCTATCCCTCGCAATGCAGTTGTCATTTGTTCCCAAGGTTTTGATATTATGAAGATTTATTACTGTGTTGATAATAATAATATGACTAAACTACTGACATGTATTTGCCACAAACAATTAGTACGCTGGAACTTGGAATTATGTGCGGTTTCATGCATGGCTTGCAGTAGCCTCCACCAAAGATGACGCAAACTGATGCGACCAACGCACTGAAAGCGTTTGTTGTATCTGAGTTTTTTTTAAATAGAGGAGACGACTTAATCCTCTTCCTCTCAATAATATGATAGGGCTATGGTATCACACCGATACCATAGCCCTGTCAAGGAAAAACAAAATAAAGTTTAAGCGATATTTCTGTAAAGTTTATCCTGTGAAGTTAATTTTTGTTGCAGAGAATCTTTCGTTGGAAATCGATGTAAAGTTTTGCTTCTGTTTTTTCTGTATGAAATAAGATTGAAATTTTTTGTAATGTTTAAATAAGACTCACATTTTCATTGTTTGTAGATAATAAAAGCCATTAGTTACTAAAAAATGCGCCACATACTGTACATCTAGGATGAAGTGGAAGCTAGTAGACACGTGCATTTTTAACCCGACTCTCAGCAACAGTTAGGCATATTGCCGAAAAAGGTAGATTGCCATTCTTTAAATATATTATATTATATTTCTCCGTTTGCTGGTGGCAACAAGAAAATGCTTTTTATTTATGGCGCGCCACTCCGACCAGTTCAGGGAAAAAATATGTCAATCTGGGTGATGGATAGATTTTTTGTGTGGAAAGATGCTTCTCGCCTTATCCGCCTTATCAGCTTTCGACCTTATCAGCTTCCATAACATTTATTTTGTTCATAAAAATCGGTCCAATGGTTTTCGAGAACTACCACTTTCTTGATTTTCCTTCCCCCCTCTCTAACTTCCCAAAAAATGCAATTTGAAGGATGGAATTATTCGCAGGTTCTCGCTACCTCATGTTGTTCGCACAAGAAAATACGTGTGCAGTAAGCTGTAAACGGCTCACGTACAAACCGTCCGTGCACACACAGAGAGCGCCAACCAATCGTGTGCAATCGGTCGCGCTGCTGTAGTGCGAGCTGGCTAGATACCGTTCACCTATTGGACCGCCGTTCGACAAGCAGAAGTTTACGACGTTACCATTTTTTATTTTATTATTTAATTGTATATATATATATATATATATATATATACTCTGTAAAAACATCAATATTGGCAACGTCGCAAACTTCTGCTCCTCAAGCGGCGCACAGTGCGGCCAATTTCGAAAATTGGGGTTCAAAATGATCCAGAGTCTACAATTTTCATCCGATTCTATCTTTTTTTATTAATTAAAGCTAATTAAATTCTGAAGAGGTCTGTCGAGGGCGATTTTCCTAAAAAGACTCTGTTTGTTTGTTATTCAAGTTGCAAAATGCTAAAAAACCATAATTTTTCATATTTCAGCTGCCTTGTTCTGTAGTATTCATTGATTTTACCCCAGAAAGGTGAAAAACTGATAGATTTACAATCGATTAACAAATCCTAATAACTTAGATGAAGTTCGTGACCCTTTTTATGAAAGCACCGCGAGGAGACTTATTTTAGAATTACGCCTCTGGATACATGCATGTACTTCAAGGGCCCTGGAAATCGAGTGTAAATTGTAAAAATTGGATTCCGATCAAACGGTGAAGCCAATTTGTCTGATTTTTTATGTAAATAATCTAAAAGTTATAGAGACTATCGGTAAAGGCCGCTTATACGGAAAAAATTCTATTTTTCATGTAAAAACTAAAAGAAAGAAATTTTCCTCGATAGCATCGTTGCAGTAATGTGTTCTACTATTCAGCGAAGCAGGGAGCAGGTAAGGCAGTTTTTTATCTCGGATTTTCCTATGGGTGACCCTAGCGAGAAAAGACAAATCTACCATCCGCTATGCTGCAAGTCTGCAGGTAATGAAGCGCCCACTATGATAAACATTGATTCATTCAGGGGTGAGCACACCGTATACGGAAACTAGGGGCACCTACCCAAATGAGTGGATGAATTCCCAAGAGGTGGGAAGGATGGAGATACTTAAGTATGGATAATATCATGAAATGCAGATTTGAATTAAAATAAAACTGCAAGCAAAATAATATCAGAAGAAAATGTGAAGAAAAACAGTTTTTTATAAATGCGATATTCACGCCGAATCATTGAAATCATGTTGAATCTCCACAAATTTGTTTGAATGTTTTGAACTAGGTAAATATTTGGTCCATCTTTTGCATTCATTTGGAATTATGAAATATTAGAAATCTCTTCAAATCTTTGAAAAAAATTATCCAAATTTTTATTTTTACAAATAAATATTTAAATATAAAAATTTAATTGCGCATCTTCTTTTCCTCGTGAAAAAACTTATAGCACGTGTAGTTGTTAAAACAGATATGAAACACCACTTTTCCCCAAACCTACATTTTATTTCTTTTTTGATTTAAACTCGCGTTTGTGATATTATTTTGTTTGCAGTTTTTTTTTTAAATTTAAATCTGCATTTTATGATATTATGCACACTTAACCATCCTCCCACCAACCAACATTTTGTGAATTCATCCCCTCATTTGGGTGAGGGTCTCTAGTTTTCGTATAGAGTGTGTTCTGCCTGAATAAATCAATGTTTACCCTAGTAGCTGCAGACTTGAAGCATAATAATATTTTATTTTTACATGAAAAATATAATTTTGTTTTTTAAAAAAGCGGTCTGTACCCAAGTCTTTATACTCTTTAAATTATTTATACAAAACATCAGACTATATGGTTTCACATGCAGTTTTACTACTAAAGTGTTAATAATCATTGATTTACATGTTTCTGTAATTTATAAAACTTTTTTGTAGAACCCATGTTTGAAAAAAGAGTTTACATTTTAAACTTTTTTACGACTACAAGTATCATGACGACTGTCAGCTCATATTTTAAACGATCAATTAATTAACGGTATATTTAAATTCTTCATTTAATCTATAAATGATCTCAATAAACTTTACATGAATCATAGAAAAATTCCAGTTTTTAACCTTGCCTGGATAATCTTTCTTCTTATAAGCGCTCCATTTTTATTCGGGATGTAGCGAGAATTACGACGCCACCGCTATCTATCGTCGTTTAACTTCATTAAATTAGAAAGAAATGGGGATTCCCACCTGTCGGTTGCTATTTGCGCTTTTTGCTAAATGGTAATAAATAAGTTCTAATTCATCTACAGTAATTTCATTTATTTCGGAGAAGATATATCATTAAGAAAACATTTTTTGTGTGTTTTTAGTGTTGTTGATTCTACATGTTTTACTGTAATTTGCCCACTTCAACGCTACGCAGTCGACGACCCTACTGCAAATACCTATATAGGTACCTGTAAAGGTCACTAATAGGATTCTATATAAAAATCCTATAAGTGACCTGTATAGAATTCTATATAGGGTTACCGATATAGGTCAGTATAGATGCCACCTACAGGAAATGAAACAGCTTCCTGCATAGAATGCATAGCTTCCTTTATCGAATCCTAAATGATTCTATGGTGAGGGTGTGGGTGCCTTCTCCCTATGTTAGAATTCATATAAGAACCTGTACAGGTTCCTAATACTAGGCAATCACAGTCAAAAATGACTACTGCGCAGCTGTATCTGCTATAGGAAACTACTGCGCAATACTTCCGGCTCATCATCTGTCCTATATACAGGGTGGACACGCTGGGGCTTACACACATGGCGAGTTGAATGCTACCCGAATTGCACAACAGCAGGGGAGAAGCCATTATACAGGGGTACTTTCATATTTCGCGCCTTTAAAGTTGCATTCGGATCGGCCATTCGGCCAAGTCCGTGCATCTTCGGATCAAATTTATGATAGTTTCCATGGTTGCGTTCGAAATTTCAAACGGTTATGTTCAGATTCACCTGTTTGCCCTAATCGCTGTCAGTAAATGTAGGCAATGTTAATCTAAAGTTTACGCATGTAATATTTCATTCACTTTATTTGAAACATATCCTGTCTATTCATAAAATACCTTTTTTATGCCCGATTATGGCCGATCTGAATGAAACTTTAAAGGCGCGAAATATGAAAATACCCCTGTGTAATGGCTTCTCCTCTGCTGTTGTGCAATTCAGGTAGCATTCAACTCGCCATGTATGTAAGCCCCAGTGTGTCCACCCTGTAGGTCACTAATAGGATTCTATATAGTATCCTATGCAGGAAGCTGTTTCATTTCCTATAGGTGGCTCCTATACTGACCTATATAGGTGACCCTATATAGGATCCTATATAGGTCACTTATAGGATCCTTATATCGAATTCTATTAGTGACCTATATAGGTATTTGCAATAGGGGAGTTCAGAATTATTTTTCTAACCTCGATGAAACTTTCGCCGAAATATATTTAATTATTAACCGTTGCAGGTCTTACTTGCATCAAAATTTATCTTTTGTGTTTCCTGTGTTGTTTTAAATGTGGTGCCCCGATTTATAGCTCGAATTTACTCATACTTTGCCGTTTTCCCATTGCTGCTAAGGACGCCGTACCAGACGCCAGTTTTTCTTCCATCGTAGGATAAACTTTCGCCAATCGCCAAATAGCATGTAAATTTAACAGCTGGAAATTCCACATGCAACCAAATTTAACTTTAGTTTTTCTTTGCTAAGGGACCATTCATTATTTACGTAAGGACGAGTTTAGCCATTTTCAATGCCCCCTGCCCCCATGTAAGGACATGTAATATTTTTCGGTTTCCCCCTCCATTTCTTACGTAAGGTTTTACCTAGTTTTCCTTCATGCTTAAATGTCGTTAGAAGAGAGAAGAGATTTTGAAAAATATTTTTATAAAATAACAATTTTTTTACATAGGAATATGTAAATAAAATTATATATTAAAAATGATAGAATAGATCTCATAGTTAGTGTAACGTATAGATAGAGAATTTTTTGTAGTTTTTAAAACTACCCTTTAATTTTTCGTGCGATTTTTAATCCCTGAGACATGGCTGTATTACGGACATTTTATCTTCGGGTGAAATGTCGTGTAACCAGCAACTTTGAGGTTCACCGAACGCTTTGGTCTCGGCAATGTAAAATATTATATAAGAATGACTTTTAGCCCCCCTTCCCCTCGAGATAAATTTATGTAGAGATTTTACCCCCCCCCCCCTGGGACCCATACGTAAATAATCCCTAAGCTTATATACAGGACTTGAAGTTTTACACGGACTGTAGGCGACGAATGAAGGTTTCTTGTATACTTGACGACATTTGTTACTTAATTTCTAGGAATTTCTGATAAGTTTCTATACAAGTACCGCCAGACCAAATTTTCTTAGGATTACACCACACCAGCTCTAGGTTTTACACAATTTCTTCTTTTTCTGATTTGTTTTCTCTATTTGTTGATGTATCTTTTTTCTTTGACAGACGAAAATCCACGTTTTTTTATAAGCGACACATGGAACAAGGAAAGTAAAAAAACCGAAATTATTTTTTTGAAATATTCCTAAAAGGAAGTCTGTATTTTTTCAGTATTAAGATTTTGTGACGTACATATAAAGTAGATATACTATTTTTGCTCAATAATATTGACGCATAATCAATTTATGATAAATAAAATATAAATTCCCAATGTATTTTGGATTATCATAAAAAAAACCTTTAGAAAAAATGAGAATAGGCTTATTTTAAGAACGTTTAAAAAAAAATAACTTTGTTCTGTAGAATTTTGTTATACCTGGTTCGTTTTTTTACTGAAGATGCTGCCGAGCGTTGAAATCTCATGAAATATTATCTACCACAAAAGTACAAATCTAGAATAGAAAACGATTGTTTTTAGTAGACAGTCTTGTAAGCTTTTCCCGAAAATGGCTAACATTTAATTAATTTTGAGTTCATCTTTAAACCTCCAAACGCATCTATCTTAGTATTGTTTGACGGATTGAGAAGGGTTAAAAATGTTCTCCGGATTGATTTGCGGTTTGGATCGGATACAGTTTTTGAAATGATTTCCTACCTATCCCTTCTTTGCAATTCATTTTAGTAATTTTTCCAGCCGAAACTTGGTCCGTTCAAAATTCGTATACATTGAAATCTAGAGATAGGACCCCCTCATATAGTCCTTCCCAGGATTGAAACCGCGTCGGAAGTAGGAGTAAAAGGAGCTGCGCGGGGTAAGCGGTAGTCGTTCAGGCGTGAACAAACCAAAGCGTTTTCTACGAAACGGCACTCTATCTGGGTAATTCCTCATCTCCAGCCCCAAAACTGACCCAGTCTCAGAGATTCACTGCACATAACTACTATATGGTCCCTATCAAGAAAAGACTTCCAGCTGTATCGAGATTATAATTTTTTAACGCCTTTTCCAAAAAAGACATATGTGATTTGAAAGAAAGATGTCACTAATTTACCCTGAAAAACATATTTACGAATTACGCCGTAATTTATTTTTTAGAATAAAGTAACAGTTTAATCTATTAATTCCGAAAAAATAAAAAATGGGAAATTCATCGCAGCATAGGAAATACCAGGGATAGCCTATTGAATATCACACAGGGAAAAAATTTCGAAATGGGATTTCTCACAAATGTACCGAACAAGATATCTTTTTTTATAAATAAAAAACTACTTTTTGAAGAATGTGCACTTTAAAATTTACATGTTTAAATACTTTAAAGGCGGTTTTTAATTCTGCAAAATATTTGGCCATAAATTAAAAAATGTGTGGTCAAGTAAGTTTGTGAGTCACTAATTTTTGGAAAATATTTATTTATTTAAATTTAATAAAATTTAACTTTTTATTTATTTAATATTATTCGGAAATTATTTTACCTCCATGAAAAATTATGAATAAAACTAAGAACATGTTTTTAGAATCCTGAAAAATTATCGTATTTATAATATTTAATTGAATTGTCTACACAATTTTCTGCATTATGACCGAATTTCGACTGACTTTCCCCACCCCCCTCCAGCTTTCGCGAACTGAAATAAAATATCTACGGTCCTAACAAAGCATTAAAACAGGGCTGCATTTTAATAATTTAAAATCGTCGGTAGAGAAAATCGGAATGGATAACTCCGCCGAACGAACGTACAAACTAGTAAAGAAATTTCGAACTTCTTTACCATTGATTGATTCATTACATTTATTGCAAAAAAAAAATGAAAAATTTTAAATGTAAAATGTTTTTTTCATTTAATAATGTATGCCTTATTCTCGATATAGTAAAATGTGTAAAATAATGTGAAAAACGCAGACTATTATAATTAGTTATATAATATGTAATTAACTGTAGTCAATTTAATTTAAATTATCAGGTTTAAAAATTGATAATTTGATAAGCATATAATTAATTCGCTTACTCGTTAGGGAGTTTCCTTTCCAGACAACGATGGTAGTTTTTAGATTTCTTAGGTAAATTCAATTTAAGTTCTTTTCGCGCCAAATCGACTACCGGCATGTTACGAGCACCAGGAAGTGGCGCTCACTAGCGGAACAAAGGGATATAAGAATATTTTACATTTGTCGGTAACATTGATTTGTTTTTTGGCATATACACAAATAAAAAGATAAAATAGTTAGAACAAGTAAAATATGTTGATCGATTTCAAAGAATTGTTCACATCATATTCAGCTCATAAAGAACTAACAATTTTTTGCTATTAGAAATCTATTTCTAAAAATGTATCTTTTTCGGCCCACCCTAGATGCCATGTTATTGCGTTAAAATCAATCAAATTAAAGTTTGTAACTAAGAAATTCAAAACGAAATTTCACAAGCTTTACGATAGTGATCACAGACATTAAACATTATTACCCTGATTTTAATCCTTATATCGTTCATTTTGTCAAAAAGTATCACTCAAAGAAAAAAATTTTTTGACAAAAAATCTGTATTTCGATGAGTTCTATAACCCTTTTCCAATGTCTCGTGGGGGGGGGGG
>NC_046657.1:91204132-91225479 GCF_010883055.1 Belonocnema kinseyi | reverse complement strand
ACACCCCTGCCCCTTTTCCAATGTCCCGTGGGGGGGGCGGGAAGGCACCCGATGACAGGTCACAAAAACAATGTAAAGTCACACGCTTGCCCCTTTTCCAACGTCCCGTGGAGGGCGGGAAGGCACCCTTGTGATAGATCACAGAAGTAATGTAAGCTCATATCCCTATCCCTTTTCCAACATCCCGTGGGGGGCGGGAAGGCATCCCCGTTACAGGTCACAGAAATAATATAAAGTCACACCCCTGCCCCTTTTCCAACGTATCGTAGGGGCGGGAAGGCACCCCCGTGATATGTCGCAGAAACAATGTAAGGTCACACCCCTGCCCCTTTTCCAAATTCCAGTGGGTGGCGGGAAGGCACCCGATGACAAGTCACAAAAACAATGTAAAGTCACACGCTTGCCCCTTTTCCAACGTCCAGTGGAGGGCGGGAAGTCACCCTCGTGATAGGTCACAGAAATAATGGGAGGTCACACACCCTGTCCCTTTTCCAACATCCCGTGGGGGGCGGGAAGGCATCCCCGTTACAGGTCACAGAAATAATATAAAGTCACACCCCTTCCCCTTATCAACGTCTCGTGGGGGGCGTGAAGACATCCCCGTGATAGGTCACAGAAATAATGTAAGGTCACATCCCTACCCCTTTTCCAAAGTCCCGTGGGTGGCGGGAAGGCATCCGATGACAAGTCACAGAAACAATGTAAAGTCACACGCTTGCCCCCTTTCCAACGTCCCTTGGGGGCGGGAAGGCACCCCTGCGACAGGTCACTGAAATAATGGAAGGTCACACACCCTGTCCCTTTTCTTGACTTGACTCGCTGATTACTCAAATGATAGTGAAAATATTTTCGTACCATTTAAGTCACACCGCTACATATTGTCTTGTATTTCTGTGATTCATCATATTTATCGTCGTTTTCTCGAAAATTATTAATTGCAGAGTAAAAATGTGTTTTACTATACATAAAATATATCTTTTTAAAAGATCTACAACATTTATTTGAAGTTTTTTTGTAAAATTTTATTATTTACTAAGATAAACATAAAAAACCATGATTTTTATGGGTTTTTCATGGTTTTAACCATGAAACTCGACTAGTCGCCAATTTTCACTATCATTTTCGTAATCAGCGCATCAAAACACATAAGTATACGGAGCCTCAAAAGAATCAGCGGTTTACGCTATTCAGAACTCCACCCCTTGCTCTTCGAGTTTCGCTATTATATAATAATTATCTAAAGATACGTGTTTTGAGATATTCGGAATTAAAATTTTCAATTTCAAAATTTGTAGAAAGGCTGTATGTTTAATCAAATTGTTAAGACCGTCGTAAAGCTTGTCAAATTTTCTTTTAAATCCCTTGAATAAGTAGTTTATTTGCTCTAGTTTGAAGGTTTAGGTTCGCACGTAGATTTAACATTATATCAAAGATATGGAAAATAAAATAAATAATAATAAATGAAAACTAGGAAAATTATATAAAATTATATAAAAGAATAAACAAACACTTGAAGCCTCGACGGTAAGAACGCTGGTTCAACACCAGTTCTTTTCCATGTGGTTTATAGAATTATTTTTAATTATTTTTCTATTTAGCTGAAGAGCTGTAATCGTCAAACTGTAAACAAAAATTTGCAAATTGAATTCGTAAGAAAATTCTTAAAGAAAACAGATTTATTAGTAGTAAAACGTATAGAGCCAGTAATATCAAACATTGTTATTTATTTTTAATGAAAAATAATTATTTTAAAAATATAGTGATTTCAGTTTTAGAATTTTTTTGACACTTACTGAAATGCAATTTTCCATTTTTATTCCTACTTCAAATATCTGACGTTAAATTTAAAAAAATAAACTTTTGAATTCGAGATTAATGTAAAGTAAATAACTTCGACTATTTTAACATTTCTTTCCGAATTCAATTTTCGAATTTTCTTTGATACTATTGCGATTTCAACGCTTTTACAGCATAGAAAAACGGTTCAAAAAGGAGTAACTCGATAGAACTTCAGGCACAAAAAGTTTATGTTAATATAATGCTCCTCTTCCGATGCTTCACTAGAAGTCTTCATCTTCATGTTATGCTTAAGTGCATATAGAATAGTCTGAATCGATATGTAATTATAGTTATAGTTTTATTTTCTAGCAAATACTTTTTTAAAAAATTAAAAGATTTCAGATTTGTCTTACTTTTAAATATATATTTGGAGGAAAAGTAGCTAAGAGGACTACAAGTGTTTTATAGACATGCCTTACAAAATCCACTGAAAGTGTCCATAGTCGCCGAGGGTATTAATGACAGCCAGGTAAAGGTAAAGTGGCATCAAAGAAGAAAATCGATGGAGTGAATCCTGGAAAAGTCATCTCAAGACTGAAAGATTGTCGCTTCAAAAATGATACTTCAATAGTCATCTCATCGGACAAAGTGTTTTGAACATCGCCCGACCATATAGGGGGAACTATGGCCCAACCATAGCGGGAACTATCGAAAATCTTTCTAAAATGAGTAACGCTGACTATCGCCAAACTCTAGATAATAGTCAGAAAATCAAAATTTTTCCTATATTGTAGCACAAGTCTATGCCGATCTCGCTAAACACACTGGCCCAAACTTGGATCCTCATTTTGGGCCGATTGCCGGCAAAAAACTTGGCCCAGCGAAATAATTTTAATAGTTGGGCCGATCTTCGGCTAACAAGGTTAGACCTAGTTTTGCAAAGTCGGGCCAACATTGAGCGGACGGCAAATTCGCACATGGAGTGATACGAACGCACATTGTTCGAATTGGGGTAGTTAAGACACGAATCACAGGGTTCACATCGAATCACTTATTTTCGATAGTTAATAGCGAAGTTTTCAAGGGATGGCATGTATCGTTGGATACATCCCTATCGGTTTATGGATGGTTATGTTTCTCCTCGATAGCGAATAGACCTGAAGTTCAAAGGTATGTAAATCCTCAAGCAACTGACGGGATATTTATAGGGAGGATTTTAGCAGTTTGCTGGGTGCTATACCAGACAGAATCAGGTCTGTCAAACAAATAGAAGCTGATGTCCACATTGTACAAAAATGTATGAACAAAGGAGATAGGGACAATTATCCCCTTTGTATTGAAAAAATAGACAGGGATGTACTCCGATACAATCCTAGACTTGGGGACCTGAAAAGGATAGCCGACGCCTTTTCAATAGGGCTGAAAAGAATAGGAATGGGAACTTTTACAGGGCCATGAGGGCCGTGAGCGACTCATGGAGGGAATATTGTCAGGGAATCGAGAATATACCTGACACTGCTAAACTTTGGAAAAACTTAGGGGTAACTTATCATGTCCGCTGAAGGAATTATTATTGCCCTAGGACGACATGACCGAAATGATCAATGAAATCCTAGAGCACTTGATGACAGTAAAATTACATATTGTTACATGGCCCTGTACAAGTCCCAATTCCTATTCTTTTCAGTCCTATTGAAAAGGCGTCGACTATCCTTTTCAGGTCCCCAAGTCCAGGATTCCATCAGAATACATCCCTGTCTATTTTTTCAATACGAAGGTGATAATTGTCCTTATCTGCTTTGTTCATACATTTTTGTACAATGTGGACATCAGATTCTATTTGTTTGACAGGCTTGATTCTGCCTGGTATACCACCCAGCAAACTGCTAAAATCCTCTCTATAAATATTCCTGTCAGTTGCTTGAGGATTTACATACCTTTGAATTTCAGGTTTATTTGCTATCGAGGAGAAGCATATCCATCCATAAACCGATAGGGATGTATCCAACGATACATGCCATCCCTTGAAAACTTCGCTATTACCTATCGAAAATAAGTGATTCGATGTGAACCCTGTGATTCGTGTCCTAGCTACCCCAATTCTAAGAATGTGCGTTCGGATCACTTCATGTGTGAATTTACCGTCCGCTCAACGTTGGCCCGACTTTGTAAAACTCGGTCCAACCTTGTTAGCCGAAGATCGGCCCAACTATTGAAATTATCTCGCTGGGCCAAGTGTTTTGTCGGCTATCGGCCCAAAATGATGATCCAAGTTTGGGTCAGTGTATTTAGCGAGACGGGCATAGACTTGTGCTACAATGCAAGGAAAATTCTGATTTTCTGACTATTATCTAGAGTTTGGCGATAGTCAGCGTTACTCGTTTTAGAAAGATTTTCGATAGTTCCCGCTATGGTTGGGCCATAGTTCCCCCTATATGGTCGGGCCATGTTCGGTCCAAAGTTAGGTCAATATTCGTCCTCACTTAATCTGATAACGTTGGATGTTCAGGTTGGGCCGACATAAGTTTCTTATGAATACCAAAGTTGGCCCAACTCTGGGTACCAACGTGGATTAGCACATGGGACATCCGAAGAATAATGGCCATCCTTTAACGCAGCAGTAATCTACCAGATTTCTCCATTTCTCAGATGGTGGTCGGTCCGGGAGTCCAATGTTAGGTATCCGCTAAGGCTAAGTAAATCATTATAGGTTGACGCCTGCCTCGTTAATGGTGCTTGATCTTTTTTTCTACCATCTGTTTAGAAACTAATCATAGTACTCAAATAAAAATAAAACCTGGAGCTCAGTTTAACTTCCAGTTGTTTCTTCCGGAAGCAGATCCGGAGCGTGTAACTTTGATTTTTAAGAGGATCTTCATACTGATCCTCGTTAATCCATAGTGAATCCTGCATCCGATCTTCTTGAGACTCTCGACCACTTCTGGCTCTGCAATTATTAAAAGTTGAGTAGCTTTACTAGTCGCCTTGTTATCAATATCCTTCCATTCTCCTGTTTTCATAGCGGATTGTAAATTTGTATCCTTTTAAATACTGCTGCTGGTTTCACGGATACACCAGGCATCGAAGTCAGCAGATTTAGTGGCTTCGGGAGGTTGGTCCTCTTAGGAGGACCAACTTTTAGACCCACAATGGAACATTGGAAAGTAGCCAGTCATATAGTCACTCATTCAAAAGTTACCTGGGTAGGGAAACAATGTAAACCATATTAAAGTGCATGAGATGATAAATTACTTCCTGCAGTAATTCAAGAAGGATTTTAGTCCTTGGTGCGGTATCTCTCAGACATGCTTAGCAATTGAATATACCCCGGCAGCATGAAGGAAGGTCATTCCAAAAGCCGGATAAAGATGCCTACTATGAGGAAAATTCTTTTATACCGATCATCTTGACCTCGTTCATGCTGAAAACGCTAGAAGAATTAGTGGACCTTTAAATGAAAAAGGAGATCATAACGGCAAAAACTCTCCATAGGAATCAATTTGCCTCTCAAAAAGGGAGGAGTTCTTTCCCCCACCCAGTGGACGCTTGTGATTAATGACCTGATACGTGTTGTAAACTAATCGGGTTTTATACTCAAGCCTACATAGGTGACCTAGCGATCGGAACTCATATGTTTTCCTAGAAGAAGGAAGTTTTCTGGCCTTAGAAATTAAAAATTTTGCAGTAAGGAAGTACAATTTTTAAAAAGAACAAAGTATTTAATAATGATATCCCAAATAGCACACAAAATTCGGTGGAGATTTCCTGAAGCTGGCTATGCAAGGCTTAGAACAATGCATTAAAAGTTTGAGGCAAGGTTCTTTTAACCAAAAAAATGGCCGCTTGTCAGGGAATATTGCACGTGTTCTGTGACACCTGTGGCTGCGCATTAGTTTTTTTTTCCACTCTAGGAATACTGCGGGATATATATATATAGCCATGTAAAACTGCTGTGCACCAATCTAATTTCAATCAATCTTCCAAACTGACCTGAACACTACCAAGCAATATTTTCTGACAAGCTGCCATTTTCTTAGTTAAACGAACCTTGGCTTAACCTTTCAATTAAATATTCTGATCCTTGCATTGCTAGATTCATAAAAACTGCCGTAGGAAAAACTTGTTCGCGAGAGATAAGAGTATAGTATCTATATGTAATTTGCGATGCTGAATATGAATCTGATCTTAGTTTTCCGGCAGCACATCAAGGCTTTTGCCTAGACGCAGAAAATTACCTAGAGAAATACATTATAGATCATAAATCTTATTCAAAAAATGATTACCTAAATTGAACAAAAGCATTTTCACAATAAAAAACTACTTTTAATTAGAATCAGTATTTTTTGTGGCGACACAATAATACAAGAATCTGAATTTCAATAAAAAAGGAGGCCAGTTGAAAGTCAATTGATAATTATTACATGACTTTAAGTGCCATAATTTAGGACAGGAAGTTTGTTAAATTTCCTTCGACGCATGTGTCTAAGTGTTTGCGCATCGCATTTCGCGCACTTCTTTCTGCTAGCACAAAATAAATTTAAGAACGCATGAATGAAAATCATCCTGCACTCAACATAACACTGCACTTAAGCTCCACCCTTCTGAAAATTTCAATATAGGTTCCTAAATAGAATTCTACACAGGATTATATATGCTTTAATGATAGGTGCCACCTATAGGAAATAGCATAGCATCCTATGTAGGTTCCTCTATAGGACCCTACCTAATACGGTGCCTAATGGTACATAGGGATATGTATGTCTCCAGGTGCTCCTATCGGATCAAAAAACTTCTTCAGAGCCCAAGGTGCCATATAATAACCACTGTTATTATATAGGGTGTTATTATATAGGATAGGTTTCGATACAGGACCCTATATAGGATACTACGCCATTTCCTACAGGTGACACCTAAAGGTGAAACATATAGGTGCCTGTGTACTAGGCAGTCTGATAAGTACCTGAAAATTCTAAGAGATGGCATTAGTATTCACTAATGTGAACCATTTTCATCGAGCTTGATCCTTCAAATGACGCCTGTCAAAACTTCAGCCATTTATGTTTACGCATTTACAATTTACAGCACTGAGAAGCGACTAACCTCCGAGTTTTTTTTTTAATATGGAAAAATCTGAGTTTCGAGTTTTGATCAAACTCGCAAGAAAACGATATCCGAAACCAAGGCCAAGCTGGATAAGTATTACCCAGATTCTGCACCGTCGATTGAAAAAGGTAAAACCATAACCGGAGCATACTATTCATCATTATTTGACCGATTGAAAATCGAATTCGCCGAAAAACGACCGCATTTGAAGAAGAAAAAACCGCTTTATCATCACGACAATGCGCCTGTTCATTCATGCTTAGTTGCACAAGCAAAATTGCATGAAATCGGCTTCGAATTGGTTCCTCAGCCACCGTATACACCAGACCTGACCCCCAGCGATTATTACTTGTTCCCGAAACTGAAGAGATGGCTCACCGGTAAGCGTTTTTACTCAAATGAGGAGCTCATAGCAGAAACTGAGGCATATTTTGGAGACCTTCCGATCGAGTACTTTTCGGACGGTATCAAAAAGTTAGAAAATCGTTGGACTCGCTGTATCGACCTAAAAGGAGAGTATGTTGAAAAATAAAACTGACTTTGGCTAAAAAAACGTCTCCGTGTTTCATTTTTCAGGGACTTATCAGACTTCCTAGTAGGATACTATATAGGAATTTTCGGTATGGCATTTCTGGTTGAAATTAATCGACTTACTTAATTTAATGCAAAAACGGAACTCAGCTGCATTTGAAATTCATCATCTGGTATTACTGTGCACCTTTAGCAGATAAGACAGCTTTAATGAGACGAGGCTTACTATTTACAAAATGTTTAATTTTTCTCTTTATCTCTGGGCAATGTTTCCAAGCGTGATTGAGTATCTATAGTAGCTTTTGCTTGTTTGTAGGGACGTCCTTTCTTACTTCTGATTTATGAAATCACAAATGTTCCGGATGGGATTCATATCTGGATTGTTTTTCAGCCAGTCGAGAACGGTGAATTTTTGCTGGCTAAGAACGTACTAATTCGTTTGTCGAAACTAACAAACTAGGAGTTCAAAAATACAAGAATGCTCGAAGTTTCGCTATAACTATTCGCTATAACTATCGCTATAGCGTATTCGGTTATCATGCACTGGTGCACTCCGATCTGCACCGACGCAGGTCGGAGTGAGAAGGAAGAAGTAAGAAGAAGAAAAACGGAGCGATCGGAGTGCTCTTACTCTACACCAGTTCAGGATAAATGAATGCGCTATAAGACTGCGGTGGTAAGTGGATTGAAATAGTACATTGTCCTCTCTTTCGAAATTGCCGATAATACCCACTAGTTGCACACGATACTTTTTCCGATAACCACGCGGGAAATAAGATTTTCGTGGCCAGTTTAGAGGGGGAAAAATACCGATTATCGAGATCATTGAAAAACTCAAAAAACGATGATTTGTCACAGGGACAAATAAATGACAAAATAATTCTTTTTGTTTAATTATTCTTCTACACCTTCTACACTTGATGTGTTGCTCCCCAACAATTATCAAAATGGTTTTCTGAAGAATTAATAGTACAAGTACGATAATCATCGGAACTGTCTTTCTTCCCGGTTCAAAATATTGGATCTGAATTTTTTTTGGGTAAATACTAATCCAAGACAATTTCAAGTTATTCTGTATGTCTACCTCGCGAGACGAAACCAAACTATTTCTGATGCCTTAAGATGAAAATTTTCGACTTGAAGTCAAAAATTTATGTCTCTGAGGGCCTCTGTGGGACTTCACAAATCCGCGTTTCACTTTATCAAATGTTTATATTATTTATCTTTATGGTATTTATCTCTTATGCATTAATAAGTTTACTTATCTGTAATAATTATGTACATTGTAATGCGAAGCTAAAAATGTTGTATATTTTTTCCCATCTCTATCAGTTGACTAGATACTTCTAGAAAATTACAGTTTGAATTTTTTTGTAAAAAATTGTATATGTCTGAAATGGTTTAGAAAGACAGACTCCGAATTTCTTATTTAAAAATTAGTTCTAATCCTAGACTAGCTAACTGATTCCTTGAAATTGCAGGCCCTATCGGTGGGGTCTATAGTTTAAGTTTATACAGGTCGAAGTATAATGGAAAATAAAATTTACAAACGAAATCTTTAGTAATTTTGATCTTGACAAATGTTAAAACCACAGATTGGTAATACATTTTTCTTTAAGAGCAATTCGGTATACTTACTAAGCCTTAAACTTCTCTTGTCTTGGCACACCTACAGCCATAAATGCAAAAGTAGTCTGCATATCTATAATGTTTAGCCTGTGAGACGTAAGCAGACATCATTGTCTTGAAGACAGTTTGAAGAAATTCAAAACAAAATCAAGACCAAATATTTGAATACGGGTTATTATTATTCTGTCTAATTTTATCATGGTCGTTTTTTTTCTACTAAACTGTCATTTACCGCCATCGTCCATTCGTTTACATTTCGCATGGAGTAACTGCCGTATCTATCGTTTTGTTTATTATATTTTTAATTTTTATCTTTTTAACGCGTTTTTCTAGCCTGGGAAATTTTTTTGGATAAGAAGCCGAAACGTGTAAGTGGTAAATTTTTTACACTCCTAGCATTTGTGTAAACCTTGGTCCCTTCCTGGGGTATTCGGCTTTCATATGGCAAATCTTATCACCTTCATAGCGCTTTTCACTGAATTTTATCAACTTGAATAATAATGAAGTCTTCAACTGTTATTCAAAGTTTCATCTAGAAACTTCATAGGGGAAACTTTCTTATCTAAAACATATAGTAAATAGAAAATTCAAAATTCTGACAGTAAAAATTCGTAAATTAATCAAATATAGCTTTTTGGGTAAATTTATAGTCGTTCTCGATAATGCTGTGTTCAACCATTTACTGTATTTTGATTGCTTCAATTAATTGACTGGTAGTAGTCTCTTAAAGCGGTTCGCGAATTTGACTCATCATTAGTGACTATTATTTTAGAGCGTTTATTTTGATTTGATCTATCATTTACAGTCAGTTCAGTGACACAGTCGTTTATACTCAGACTGTCGTTTGTACTATTACTTACTTTTTGAGATGTTACACGTAAAAATATTTTTATGTTAAACTGAGACACATTGGAATATTAAAATCGCTTGAGCGCATGCGTATTACCTTTGCTAGGAGACCTATTAACGGCATGTTGGTTATCATCAGATCTTCACTTTCTATTACTACAGTACCCAGCTAACATGTTACTTTCCTGAATGCTTTCTCAGTTATCAAATGCTACTAGTAAGGCATTTACTAGTACATTACTGTTCAAGTAGGCCATAGTGAGTATTTTCACACTATCACATAGTGTCAGAGAGTTACAAGCGTAGCGACTAACATTAATAACATTTTCTTTGAATGGAAAGTATGTCATTAGTGACCGCGAAACTAACCCTCAGTGGATTTAAAATTGCTCCAGGCCCTGGATGCTTTGCTCCATTTGGAGATAATCTCTTTGTCTTCCAACTTTTATCTAATCCTATTTGAAGAATGTCAGTATGTCAAAGAAAATCATTTTAGCCTACAAAATTAGATTAAGTCCAATCTAATAAAGCATAAATATGGTATATAAACTTTTTATGGATGTAAAATTATAAAATGTTTCACTTTTAAATTATAGCGGATTCATAATTAATTCCAGTCGATAAAAGTAAATGTTTGGACAAGTTATTACCATTATTATTATTTATAATAATATTCTATTACCTATGGATGTTTTCTTAGAACTACCATTATTATTATTAAAAATGTTGTTACAGGCTTAAGATGGTTACTGCCCAAGATGTCGATGGCATTTTTTGGTTTAGAGTAGGATTTTATTTGATTTTTTTGCACGGGGCTGTCCCGGTATATATCATCAGTCACGGACACATTTTTATAATGCAATCAAGTAATCTGATGATAGCACTGTTCTCCGACATATTGGACAAAGCCTGAAGTAATGCAAAAGCGGACTCCGGGAACATGGGTTGGCAGGAAAGGAGTTAGGCTTTAGTGGTAGTAGCCGTTTTCGGTAAGTCCCACTCTCACCTTCGTTCCTTGTGGACTATGCTCCCATGTATGCATCTCACGTGTATGTATATTTTGTATATATACACTGTAAAAAAAGGATGTGGAATTTTAGTACGCTAAACGTATGCAAAAAGTGGACTCACGCGCAGCGGCATGCAATTAGTATAGAAATGACTAAAATTGAGAAAATTGAACAAAAGTGTAAAATTCTCAACTGAACTGAAATGTAATATGTGACGTTAAAGAGAATAACGGAAAGTGGAAAATTTCTCCAAAATGTCAACCTAACCTCAAATACTTAAATCATTAAGATCACATTAAGAATATATATATGATTACGCAAGCTTATATGGCATAAAATTTATAATTTAAAAACAGTCTCTCGCATTTATGCTTTCGCTGAAAGTGAGCAACAAAGTTTGCAAACTAAATGTACGTTCGCTCATAACACACGAAGAAAAGAGCGAAAAAAAGCTCTATTGCGAAAATCACACAGGTGTGGAATATTATACAGACGATTCTAAAATCACTATAAAGTGGAGAAATTTTCGTTATAAAATAGAAATTTATGCGCGGTCGGTAATTTTACCAGTCTGGGGAATTTTACTATGTAGAGCGTTAGTCCTATTTTTACATACTCTGAAGGTAATGATTTTCAACACGTCGAATGAATTCATGCAAAGTCATAGAATTAAACCTGTAAGAGACGTCATTCTACACAACATGTGGAAATTTGCTTTCTAACCTGTAATTTTAATGCATTTAAAGTGACAATTTATATGTGTAAATTCACACTTTGAAGTGCAATTTTAAAACGTATTTTTTACAGTGTATGTGATATGAGTATATTGGGCTCACCGAAAAAATGATATTGTAATATTAATAGTATCATAATCTTACAGGCATATTCTAACAAAAGGGAGAAGATATTCTTAAAATGAGAATATTATTGGGGAGAATAAATGTGCAAAGGAAAATGCGCTTTGCTCAGTTCAATATATTCTTTTAACGTTTCGTGCCACGTGCTTTCAGACCAGTTTCTTTTTTTTTTTGTAATTTTGGGCATTTAGTGTTTCACTTTAAAGAAAAGTGGTAAGTACAACATACAAATAATTAAATATCTTTCATCAAAATGTGGTTAGTACATTCTAATTTTCAATTAGAAAAATAATTTTTAACCTATACATTTTTTACTTACTCAATTTAACAGTATACTTACTTCTGACTTTGATGTTCATAATTTATTTACTTTTCAATTGAAGATTATGCAAAGTACTATTTACTAGTCTAAGATTAACTATACCTTATTATTATATAGACAAGAATAATTTAAAAACAATATATATTCTTAAGGTAAGAGGGCCTCCATCTTACATGATGAATATATTTTTGGCGCTTATTTAAGTTGCAATCATTCTTCAACTTAGTGGGAAATTCTTAAAATAAGAATATCGTTTTTTTAGTGCTCGTGGCCGCCAAGGTTCGAATGTGGCTGGTGTATGAGCATTTTTCCGTTTCACTCCTTTAACAAACAAAAAAATGGACAAAGTCTGGTTTTTTACCCCATCATTGACGGACTGGATTGCAATCAAGTAAACAATGGGTGACCTACACCTCAAGGTGGGTTTCGAATCACCAGAACCTCGGTAAAGGTACATAGAAATATTCAGAGGTACCGACTTATGGGTCGAACCGCGGACCTCTAAGATGAAGTCCGAGCGTCTAATCAACAGAGCCACTGAGGCTCTGAATTATTATTTGATTCAAAACTTTTACTCGGGTGAACCCGGTTATACATCATAGCCACGCACTAAGTCAAGTGACTAATGGGATTAGGATGTTATAATTCAATCCAATACGATGTTCGAAATCTCATGCGCTGATGTTGTAGGTACACGCAAAGAAATGGTTTGGTTGCCCTGACTGAACTGGGTTCGGTTGGCAGTATTTCGGTTGTCTAAACCAAACGTTGGTTTGTGGCAACCGAACCGGTTTGGTTATCATGACTGAATTTGTTCGGTTGGTAGAGTTCGGTTGTGCGAACCTCACATTTCGGTTACGGCTAACTCCACTACGCATGCGCACCAGTGCTCTGGCCTGCGCTAGAATTTATTAAGATATATTATAGATTTATAGAGTATTATTATAAAATACAAATATTAACAAAAAAAATGGTTTATTTATTTATTTTGTACGTTTATTTAATGGTTTTGTATAATTTATTTTCATTATTTCGTTATCGCCTGCCGGCCTACGCGTACTGCTTAGATTGAAATTTGAAGGAGTCATTTTGGAGTTTTGAATTTATAGACAAATTTGTTTAATGTAAGAAAGGCTAAGCTAGACGATTTTCATTTTAATTTAATCAATTTTCCTCCTTCATAAATATTTTATGTGTATATTATGTGTATAATGAATTATTCTATGGGGTTATTCCAAAACTATACTCTTAGTGTAAATCATACCGCATATTCAAGATATAGCGAACTGAGGTGCCAACGCTAGACCTTTTATTTTTTTCTTTCTTTCCTTTCTATTCGCGTTTCTACACAGAGGAGGAGCTAGATGACGACTGTTTCCAGTTCCTCGCTATGTTATTATCCGATGTAAGTTCCAGGTTTTTGTGCCTCTGCACAAGATTAACTAAAAACTTACTTTACTTTTTACAAAAAATATTGTTAATTTTTTATTTTGATGACTTTGGCATTTTGGAGTAAATGGTTAAAAAACTATTGGAAAATCTTCTTTCTAGTCCAAAAGTAAAATCATAGCTGTTGAATTTTGGTTTGTTTGAAATATTCACTAATTATTTTTTCGTTGTGAATTTATCTTTTTTTTAAGTTTAACTAACCCATGTTTAATTTAAAATTTATCTTTTTTACTAGAAAATTGAACTATTTGTTAGAAAATTCATGTAGTTTGTTGAAAATTCGTCTTTTTTGGTAGATAATTAATCTTCTCTTGGTTCAAAATTCGTATTTTCTGTTTTAAAATTAATCTCTTTTCGTATAAGTTTAATCTTTCTTTTTATAGAAATTGAACTATTCAATTTCTTGTTAAGAATTCATGTTTGTAGGTTAAAAATGCATCTACTGTTGAATTTTTTCTTGTTAAAATATCAGTTATTAAATTTTACATTGCGAATTCATCTGTTTGTTTTAAAAGTTGAACTTTTTATTAGAATATGAACCTATATTTATTTGAAAATGTTACAGTCTTGTTGATTTTTTTTGTAGAAATTCAACTATTTTATTTATTGTTAAGAATTTATGTTTGTAGGTTAAAAATGCATCTATTTTGTTAAAAATTAAACAATTTTACTAGTGTCTTTGACTCAAGTTTAGGAGCTTACGAAATTGAAAATTCAAATGAATGGAGATGCGTTCTAATTGAAGATCTTTTAAATCCGTTCCCAGTCATTAAAGCGATTTTGAGTAACGGTAAGAAATTCGTCGGTCTCAAGCAGATGCTTTAAATATATGTATAATTGTTTATTTTCTATAATTAGGATTAAGGATTTGTACTGGAAACCAATTTCAGAGATATTAGTATACAAGTATATATAGTTTATGAAAACTATATATACCATATATATCTACCATCTGCCACTCCACAGGTTTTTAGTCACTTTCTTCCTGATAATCGAGAAAGTTTCTTACAATGCGACAGGTGTTTAATAAAACCGCCTTCTCTGATCCTGCCAATGCCCTACTGACTCCTAAATGTCAAGATATTCAGTGCATCTTGCGTGCACATTGCCTGTAGGCAAAATCACAATTTGATGAATAGATGCATGATTCACATTCCTCCATATGATCTTTACTTTATACCTGAACTCACTATACTTATGGACCTTGGTTGTATAGGTTGAACGCAAATTTCGGTTAATGGGACAAGCAATGTCGATAGTATAGACTGCTCCCCTTTTTTTTCTCGCATCACGATTTCAAGTCGATAGGTTTGGATGTAATGATCCGTTTGGATAGTAACATCCCAACATAAGATGTAATCTTCGTTTTCTAAAATGGACATTGGAATGTATTTATAGAAAAGAATACATTCTGTTAAGAGTTCTAGGCTTAGAGCAAGCGGTTGATGTATGATACCCGCTACATCATTATGCCTGTGCGTATATTCTCTCTGATCCATTACACGACAGCCATCAATAATGTGCTTGACGATTTCGTTGGTATCTCCACATAATCGGCACCGGTCAACCACGTCTCGATTTAGTACGTTTTTGCGATAATGTCTGGTGCTGACAATCTTGTCCTGTATCATATTGAATAATCCTTCCATTTCTGGACACAGAACACCCTTTCTCAGCCAAATAACGGAGTCTTTACTATACACTTCATATTGATCTAACGTTTACGGGTGCCCTCCGTGAATAGCTTTCTATCTACATTGTATTGACGTGAAGGATTCTGTCGGTTGAGGGACAACTTTGCACATGCCCAACTGTGCACGTCGATAGTCGGACCGACAACTGTGCACGTACATCTATGCACACCCAAGACCATAGTAATCCATCAGTGCAAGTCGAAATTTATACGTGCACATTTATCCAAGTACCATCTGTGCACGTGTACAGGTATCTTAGTGATAACTATGACATGCATGTCAACTGTGATGTGCATGCGTACAGATGTCACCTGCCCAACTGTGCACGTTTATGCCTTCACGTGAGGGGGTATATGAGGGTTATCCTTTAGATCTAAGTAAATTGAAATCTTAACAGTTTCTCTGAATTCCTTGAATTCCTTCAATTCTCAACATTATATAAATTCTCTTAATTGCTTGCATTCCTTAAATTCCTTAAATTTTATTAATGCATCACATTCTCTGAATCCATTGAATTCTTTCAATTTCTTGAATTCTCTGAAGTCCTTGAATTCTCGGAATTTCTTGAATTTGTTCCTGATTACGATGAATACCCTGAATTCCTTAGATTCCATGATTTCTTTAAATTCCCTGAATTCCCTGAATTCCTTACATTATCTGATTTTCATGAATTCCCTGCTTTCCCTGAATTCCTTTAATTCTCGGATCTCCTTTAATTCTTGGAATTTATTGAATTCTTCGAATTCATTTAATTCGCTGAATTCATTCGAGTTTCTGAATTACTTGAATTCGCGGAAATTCTCAAAATTTCCGAATTGCTTAATATGTCCTGATTATTTGAATTCTCTTAATTCCTCGAATTATCTTAATTCCTGGAATTCTCTGCATTCTTTGAATTCATTAAATTCCTTGATTTCGACGAATATCTTGAATTCCTTGAATTATCTGATTTTTTAAATTCCCTGAATTCCGTGAATTCTCTGATTTTCCTGAATCTCCCGCGTTTCTTGAATTGCTTAAAGCCACTGAATTCATTGTATTCTCTAAATCTTAGCTGAGCTCCTTATTCCCGATACAGCGTACTGCCGGTCGAGCAATGATCCAATGCACACAAGGTCTGGCCACACGCAAGTAAAAAAAATCGCAGCCAATCGGTAATACCGAAAACATATGATTACGGAAATAAACTATTTCCACGAAGAATAAGTGGGTTTAATGTATGCTCACGGAATGGCCGAGTAACGATTGGAACCAGTAAAACAATTGTCACTATGTAAATCTTCAAACACGTTTTTCTTGGTTTCACATTTTTCAAAGTTGCCCGACTCATAGCTCAAAGATTACACCGGCATTCAAAAAACATTGGTCTGTCCAACAAACTACACTAGCATATTTATATGTTTTTGGGGTCGCTGAATTCGAATCCGGTGTCCAAATAACCAGACGTAAAATCGACAAAAACAGCGATTTTTGAGGAATATTTTTGAAAAAAAAACAATATATTTTCTCGCCCGGTGGACTTTACTAACATATTCATATGTCTTTTGGGTCGCTCAATTCGAATCTGAGACCCAAATAACCAATTTGGCTCATATTTTTCCGAAAATCGCAAAAATAGACGTAAAATCGGCGAATACAGCGATTTTTCTTGTATACTTTTGCAACAAAAAAATTGTTCATTTCCGGTGGTCTAAATCCGCATATGCTTATGTTTTTGGCTCGCTGAATCCTAATCCGGGGTCAAAATAACCCAGTTGGTTCATATTTTATCAAAAAATGCAAAAATAGAGGTAAATTCGACGAAAACAGCGACTTTTCGTGCATATTATTGCAAAAATATATATATATCTCCATCCCCGGTGGACTTATCCAACATATCCTTATGTTTTTAGGAACACTGATTCAAAATCCGGGGTTCATATAACCCAGTTAGCTCATATTTTATCGAAAAATGAAATGGTAACAAACTTTGGTAAACTAGGCTGCCTTATTAATTTGAAGCTACATTTTCTTCATTCGCATATAAATAAGTTTCCATACGACCTGGGAGACTTAAGTGAAGAGCATGGCGAACGTTTCCACCAGGATATAAAAGAGACGGAGAGGCGATATCAGGGATGTTGGGATATGAACATGATGGCTGACTACTGTTAGAGTTTAAAACTAGAGCAAGTCAATCAAGGTACCAAACGAAAGCGAAACCCACTACGTAGGTGTTTCGAGGACAAAGGCTTTAATACAAGCGATATAAATAAAAATAAAAAATAAAAGAACCCTATAAGCGTAAGTGGCGAGGGAATTCACGGTAATAAAGCACACGAAAGCGAACAGAATTTACTACGTCCATGTCGTTGTTCCTGAGTAACGCTAAAAGTAAATAAAATTTATTTACAAAAAATCCTGCTATTGCCATGCAAGGAGACTAACACAAATTAAAAACCCCGAAACGTGAGACGCAAAAGGAATCTACAGTGATCGACAATCTCAGTCGAGGAAGGTAAAGGTTTAAAGGTTTTCGTCGATCTTATGTCTAATTTTGCGTTTTTCGATCAAATATGAGCCAACTGGGTTATTTGAACCCCGGATTCAGAATCAGTGACCTTAAAAACATAAGGATATGCTGGATAAGTCTACCGGGGATGAAGATTTTTTTTTTGCAAAAACATGCACGAAAACCGCTGTTTTCGTCGATTTTACCTCTATTTTAGCATTTTTCGATCAAATATGAGCCAACTGGGTTAATTTAACCCCGGATTCGGATTCAATGGCCCAAAAACATAAGGATATGCTGATTTAGACCACCGGGTATGCAAATTTTTGTTATTGCACAAGTATACAAGAAAAATCGCTGTATTCGCCGATGTTACGTCTATTTTTGCGATTTTCGAAAAAGTATGAGCCAAATTGGTTATTTGGGCCTCATATTTGAATTGAACTACCCAAAAGACATATAGATATGTTGGTTAAGTCCACCGGGCGTGAAAATAAATTTTTTTTGCAAAAACATACCTGAAAAATCGCTGTTTTTGTCGATTTTACGTCTATTTTTTCGTTTTTCAGATAAATACGAGCCAAATTGGTTATTCGGACACCGGGTGTTATTTTACCGACTCATGTGTGAGAAGCTAAAAATCGGGCAATTTGTACTATGGAATTTGGATATGTCGGAATCCGCCCTTATAAATCAAAATATTATCGATCTATCAGGCTGAAATACATTTTTTCTATACATCAAAAGTACCTTAATAAGCTACAAAAGTTTTGTAAAAATTCGGTATTATTTTCATCCACAAACAAATTGCCAAATTACCCTAATTTTCAGGCTGTTACACAGGATTCCCTTCAAAAATTGTCCTACTTCCTTGAATTCTCTTAATTCCTGGAATTTTCTGCATTTATTAAATTCGTTGACTTCATTGACTTCGAATAATACCTTGAATTCCTTGAATTATCTGATTTTTTAAAATCCCTTAATTCCCTAAATTCCACGAATTCTCTGATTTTCTTGAATTACTTGAATTCTCTAAATTCCTAGATTTCTCTGAAGTCCTTAAAACTTCAGGATTTAATCATTTTAACTGTTAAAAATTTATTATACATGGATATAATGGATCACCATATGTATATATACCCTTACATAAGGACATGAACGTGCACAGTTGGGCAAGTGACATTTGTGCACCTCCAAGTCCACAGGTATCCATTTGTGTACGTACACAGTTGTCACTTGGACAACTGATAACTTGCACAGATGGTACTTAGATAACTATACGCAGTTATCCGCCTAACCAACGACGTGCACAGTTGTCCTTTGGCCATCGACTTGTTGGGACAAAGACTGCATTCATAGGCCTAGTTCTGCGGTCCAAGGTTCTAACGGTTGCCACAACTGACCATTACACAAGAGTTTGGATCTCTAACGCAGTTTGTGTTACGTTCAAATTCGTAGGTAATATCTTGTTGTAGAGGTGCTCTATTCTGTAACTCTTGTAAAGCATGAACGAAATTCCTTTCAACGTGGAGCAGTTTTTCTGGAATTTCGCTCTTCACATCATCGTTGTTAATATCTGGATGTAGTTCTAGTAGATCCGGTACTTGATGTTCATTATCCCCAGCCCCTATACCTTCAGCTTCAAGCAAGCCTTTCTTCCAATGGGAGTTCATTAATAGTAAGCTGCTGTTCCACTTCCATTTTGATAGCAGCTATTTCAACAGTCAAAAGTAATCTTTTTACAGAAATTGATCGTTTTGGATCTGCCAGATTCTGTTAATTTATTTTTGTGGCTAGCTCTGGTCAACTAAGTAAGAAGAGTCTATGATGTTCACTCCTTACACTTTGCCCACATTTCTCTGCCAGAAAAAAGCACATAACATCTCTGTTCATATGATATGACCATTTTAATTACTTTTTTGGTCGCTGAACCTCTGCTTCTGCCCCTGGTTGTATAAAGCTATCCACCTCTAGAGGATGTGGTGGTGTTCGATTATCAACCGGTTGAGAAGCAACATGAATTGCCCCTGCTTGACCGTGTGTTGCTACTTCCTTTAAGTGATGTTCATTGTCGTCTTTTTTCCACGCCAAATCAACATGTTGTTTAATCTCCATTGCTCGGTTTTCTGTTATGTGTAGATTAGTCCTGATGTCCTTCACCTTAGCGGTAAGATCTCTTAGTAGTGCAACTTTCTATATATTAGCATACTCCACAGCACATTTCATTCTTAAATTTTATCCTTTTTACAGGTAGTTCTAGCGATGTAGTTGGCCTCAAATAGCCAACGCTAGCAAAAGCATCCTTATCAGGCACAGTTGATGTTCCACTGATTACCGTTTGTCGCAAATGTTCTTGCTGGCCAGCTGTTTGATTAATGAGATCTGCCTGACCAACTCGCAGCTCATCATAACAACCACCTCGCATGCTGTGGCCCCCAGCGGCGGTTCCAGGGGAGCCCCGACGGTCTTCCGGAAGCTACAAGCATTTGAAAATCTTTCAAATACTCTCCATTATTATTTATGGGTTTAGAGTTCTTCTTAGTATCTCTCCTCTTCGTTATCTGCGTTTCTGGATTGTGAAACCCTGTAAGTAGCAGTGATACCGCCAACATAGCCATCAAGGCCATGAGAGGAAAGCGCAAGTCATGCTGCGACACCAACGCGGGAATTTTTAGTTATTATTATTAATATTATTAACAATAATATTCTCTTTCAGTGATTCTAGTAATCACCGTTTTTTCGAAAATTGATCGTACGGCATTAATGGCAGTAAGTCGAATGCAAAATAATGCTTAGCATCCGTAACATCTAAAAAGATTGAGCCAAAGAAAATACGTATCCATTACCCGATGCCTGAATCTACATTATAATAATCTGACGTGAAACCGAGATATTGAATTTTTTGGTACCACGACTGAGACAAATGGAATCTACAACCAATAATCTGCACACCCAGCCACATTTGTTTTGCAAAACTGTGCACGGAGAAAACGATATCGCATGAATTGAAATATAAACCGTACTTTCTGCACTATATATCGAATTATTGCTTTATAATAGCGTAAAATCGTGATGTCGTACATTGCAAGTTTTTAATTTATCTACCGAATAATTGTGCAACCCATAACGTAAAAATGTAAGTTTATTACGCTCTCACATTGTGTTTCTTCTTTTGTGATCTAGCGAGGGTTCGAGTAGTGGCCAAGCGATATTAGTGCATTGTATTATCATACAAAGCTCCAGGACCTGCTTGTACGTTAATATATTAAGCTTTCTTGCAATATAGAGGCTTTGCAATATCATTGTGCGATATACTTTTCTGTGTGAAGATGGCTATTTCGAAATTGATAAATATTTCTTCCGAATTTGAATTACCATCATTTTCTTTGCATAACTTACAAAGCTATGACAATTGCTTTCATTTTTAAAGGGTTTCGCTTTAATCTATTGTTAAGTGCCCATTGATGCACAATATTAATAGCCTTCTTTACTCGCGCAATAAAACTATTAATGGAAAAGATAGGACCAGATATACGAGGGTGGATCAAATATAAACCGGAATTTTACAAATACATTTCTTAGCCAATCGCAAGCACTCTCACAGTGTAGGTTCTTGTAATGTAGTGTATTAGG
>NC_046657.1:91199802-91204032 GCF_010883055.1 Belonocnema kinseyi | reverse complement strand
AACCGCTGGAAAAAATGTGTAGAGCGTGAAGGAGACTATGTAGAAAAATAATCAATAGTATTTTTGTATTGTTTTATAAATAAATAAATATTAAAAAAGAATACCGGTTAATATTTGATTCACCCTCGTATATAGTTCAAAATCATTCGCGTATTTATGGTATTTGCAATGCTCAAGATCACAACCAGGTCAGAGGTATACATACCGAAAAGGAGTGGAGAAAGATTGGAGCAAGAGTGGAGTCCTTAAGGAACACCACTCTTGACCCCCACCCAATCAGAACGCTCATTCTTATCACTAAGCACTTGTAGAAATCGGTTTTTAAGGTAGGACTCGAACCACGCAATTGCAGAATGGGGTAAATTAAAATTACAAAGTTTATTTAAAAGCAGCTTGTAATCAACAGTATCGAAAGCTTTAGAAATTGAAATAGAACAACTACTGTCATTTCCTTATTTTCGATAGCGATTTTAATATCAGAAGTAAATTGAAGGGAGGCCGGGCTGGGTCGACTCTCATGGGCGCGTTTGACCACTTATAGCGACACTAGCGCAATCTACAAGGCGGTGGCCAACTAAAGCGTATCCATGTATTCGTGCACGTAAATGTGTATATTATTTGAATGTGTAGCATGAATTAAAAATAGAGAAAATAAACGAATTAATTCAAAATTATACAAATTTAAGACGAAAAATGTGTAAATACTGTTTCCTGTACCATTTTTCGCCATAAATTTGTACAAGTCTGCAAGAATTCTTCAATAAATGAAGAATTACATAAGACATGAAATGTAACCTTTTTTCAACATTTTATTTATTCGCATTATAATAGAGAAGTGAAATCAGTGACATGCTGGCACGGCGCGCCCATGGGATTCGACCCAGCCAGAGGGAGGCTGTTAAGGTTCTGTGATTAGTCCGAAATCCCGATTTTAGCGGATCGCGTAGCCTATTTGCATCAAAGTAATTCTTAAGTTGCGAATGCACAATACGTGTAAGCGGCTTGGACATAGCACAAAGTATAGAAATCGGCCGGAAATCATTGGGAGAAAAGGGACTAGAAACCTTAGGAATAGGACGGATCAGCGCATGTTTCCAGAGTTCAGGGAAAAGCCCTACTTGAAGAGAAGAGCTATAGATGTGAAGGAGTATAGGGAAAATTACAGGAAGAGCTAATCGAATCATGTTTATGGAAATACCATCTATTCCTAAAGAATTTTTTTATTGCACAATGTTTTCAAGGAGAACTTCAGGCATATTAGCTGGGGCATTATTCTTATTTGGAATTAGATGTAAGCGTCTAAGTAGGCGCCAAATATTTTCATATTTATTATTGTTCTTCATAGCATTATAAGTATACTGATTATACGAATCCCTGATTTTAGTTTGAACTAAATTTCTAAGCTGACAAAACTGAGCTTGTATCAAAGGATTTTTAGTTCTTTTTGCTAGGCGACGCTTATTATTACGTTCCTTCATTAGATTTCTAATTTCCAATGTGATCCAAGGAGCTGAGTCTTTATGCTTATGTGGAACGTGTAAAGGCGCAAACTGATCGAATGTTGCAACTAAGTACGAACACAAAAGATTTAATTAACTATTAATGTCATTAATTCTTAGTATTTTTTCAAAAGCATAGGTCATTAAGTGCTCCTGGAACTTCTACTCATTTACAAATGCAAGATTGCTCATTTGAGTTTGATTACAGTTTGTGGATTGAGTACAAATATATTTGAATTTATTATTTATGAGATCATGATTAGATAAAAATGGAATAGGATGTTGGCTATAAGAATTCCGCTTATCAGGATCATCTACTATCATTAAGTCTATTCGGGAACTGGAATGATCAGTGTGATGGGTGGATTTATGAGGCACAATAGATAACCCAGCGGAATGTATCATAGTTGTTAAATATTTAGTATGGTTACAAATCACTTCTAAATTATTATTAAAATCCCCGCTCCCGTGACCTCGACAAAAATAAATTCAGCAGTAGGATAATTAACGACCAAGTTGACTCCCAATAAAACCGCCCTAGAGCTGAAAAAATGTCGGAATTCATGAATGTGAGCCAAGAGAGACTGTGCATTTACATAACAAATACTTAAAGAATCCGTAATAAACTGAGATTAAACTTAGTTTCATAACGATAATAAGCAAAAGTATATCCAATAACCCAGCACTGAAAGTACATACTATTGATAACAAAGATAATTGCCAGTACCCAACTCAGTCCAACCTTCATACTCACAATTCTTATAAATTGATTCAAATTAGATGTACGAAGGCGAAGAAAAATGCTAAAGAAAAATTGCGACGTATTGTTAACTAAATTAGTAACAAATATGCATCTAAAAATACAGATCTGTTAGCAGTTTGCAGAATATAAAATATATAAATTAAGCACTAAATAAGTAAAAAAAACATATGTAAAAAGGGATTAGAACACACAGATAAATAAAACACTGTAACTGGGATAAATAGTATATATATTCAAGTAATAATTTCACATAAAAGAAAAAGATAGTTCCGAAATACTTTACTTTAAGTGAGCTGAACCTTACGCGTCGATGGTCAGACTTAGACCAACTGAATTTTTGACCTTCGTGACAAAACTCCCTCAAGACCCTTTGCGTTCCTTCATACCTAAATGTCTTCTGTAATTCTCATTTCTTGAAAACTATATTCTAGTTCTAATATAAAAACATTCATCGTTGTACTTCCAACAAAATTAACTATGCGTAATAAAGCCTATAGGTTCTCAGAAAATACTTCTCAACATGTAGAACATTACTTAAAAAATTAGAGAGTAAAGAAAAATACAAAAGAAATAGCGAAAAAAGTATACCAAAAACGTCATTGATTAGTTGCGAGGTCGACATGATGTAGCTCAATTCTGAAGAAGTCATAACGGAGGGCATCAAGGTCGTTGATGTTGTCTGATCTATCACCAGTTGTCTATACGTACTTTAATTTTTCATTTCTTCTAAGTTGAAGAGCTGCATTATATATCAGCCAATTATTTTTAGAGAGCCATTCTCTAATATACAGCGGCACGCTCTCAGTCCAACCAATCATATTAGTAGTGAATCCACGCTTTTTCCTGCAATTTTCTAACAGTTTGACACAAGTAGATCGCTGAAGTAATTTAACGACCAATATTGGTGGAATGTTCCGTTGTGTGTCATTATTAGTAAAAACTATGGGGCGATAAGTAGACGAAATATCATCTTTTGTGAGGGGCACCTCTAAAGCAGCAGCAATCTGACAGAAAGTAGCGGGCAAATCCTCTAACTGTTTGACCAGTAACCCGTGAAGCTCAAGTGTTGAAGAAAGCGCATTTTGTTCTAAGTAGTCACATCTATTCATTAAACTAGAAATTTGAGTGTTCAAAACTCTGATTTCATCTGAAGCAGATTCAGAATCCGCTTGAAGCTTTATGATTCGCTTTTATGATTCGAAATTGGTGGCGCTGTCGTGGCTACCTAATAAGCTATATGATTCTACAAAGAAAACAAAGAAGAAGAATTATTGGATAAACAGAACAAATAGAGGGAGGGGGATAGTGTGATATTCTATTATATAACTTCTTTTTATATCTGATTATGAAACTGCGCCATAAACAAAAGTACGGGTTTCCCACTTGAAGCGTTGAAGTGCAGTGTTTTGGTGAAAATAGTCATGTGTTTTTGGATACTGCTGCTTCCAAAAGATATATTTGAGTGAGCGACCGAATATCTGAACTGATTATTCAAGAGAAAACTCTCCTTTGAAACGAGCTGCTCAACGGCCCGCAAACATTTAAAGTACGTATGCAGGTAAAACATTTATTTTGTCGTGTAGCAATACACTTTCTTCCTTATATACGTTAAATATTTAATTTACCCTTTTCTCCGTACTAGAAAAACGATTTTTTAAATATTTTTACCACACAGTAAAATCCACCGAAAACGGTTCATGAGCCCCTGCCTGTTTACATCCGGAGCGAAACTATAAGTGTTTGTTTCTTACCACTGCCAGACCTAAAACCAGCACAGGCTCCGAGTCTCACTGTATTTAGAAACGGTTACTACATAAAGTTTTCACCAGAAGTACACATTTTTCCATAGCGCAAAATGCATGACGCACAATGTTCTCTGTTTTGTTTATTTTAATTTGTTGCGAATTGAAATCACCCGCGGTATTTTTTAATGAATATAAACACGAACAAGAACTTGTATGGTTAGTA
>NC_046657.1:91195614-91199702 GCF_010883055.1 Belonocnema kinseyi | reverse complement strand
TTCTGCGAAGTGAAATATAAGTGGCATTTTGAAAGGAGACTACTTCAGTGCAACGACGAAATATTAATGAGAGACTGTCGATGACGAAGCAAAGAGAAGGGTGCCGAAAATGGGCAATGTGGTAAACTAGGAGATTTGATGACGTCGAGGGTCTTTATTGGTCGAGGAAGTGCAAGGTAGGAGGCGTCGCCGTGGGATAAAAATCATGGAAATCAAGCAGAGGGAGATGGGGATGAGGCCTTTGTAATGGGTCTTTCCAAAACCTAGGTTTTGGCTTAACAGCTGCAAGTACAACATTAATACATTGAGATTAAGCTTATTGGCAAAGTAGAAGATCTATGCAATTTTACTACGGGATGTTCCGATATTTTAAAGTTTGTGACTAAATTGTGCTTGCAAGGCCATTATTACCCCTGTTAATGAATAGAGAGACGAGATACAGTAAATTGACAAAGGTATACAAGGTAATGGTAGAAAGTTTCGAAACATGACTAAATTCGAAAAGAGAAGATTAAAAACGAAATATGAATTTACACGCGAAGATGAATTTAAAAAGGATATAAAATTGACAGAAAATATATAAAACAAAATGACTTTATGTGTTGTGACTTAACATCATCGACCAATCACAGACCTCCATTTCAATCAAAGACAGGCGCAGAAGTTATTTCACATTAAATTACTTATTTTAATAAATACTAGAATAATTGTTCACAAAAAATAAAGTTTTCACGTCAACACTTCACAGTTTAAGGTTACAAAACTCTGCTCGACGCCACCTGACGCAAGCTCGTTGAAGCTCCATGCATAGGAAACAAGTATGCGGAACCGTGTGCGTTATAACGTATTCCCTTATGCGTTATGACATGCGCATATTCACTATGCAAATCTGTGTGCTTCCCGCTTTAGTCACGCGTTTCTAAAATTCTTACAGAAATTTTTAAAAGTGTATATGCGTAATGCAGCAATGAGCAAGCGTATATATGTAGAATTTTGAGTCTGAATTTTCCTCATAAAATGTTGTTATTATTGTCCACAATTTTATCATTATATTACCTATGTGGGGTTGAGTGGAGGATGATACTAGAACCGATGCTGAATCTATTAGCAATATATTCATGTCTCGAAATCGATCGGAAGTGGGTGTACTTCATTGACGAATAAAAAGTATAAAGAGTGTTCTTATGTCATTTGTCAAGTTTTGATGCATTTTCCTCGAAAAACGGTTTTTCGAAGTTTCAACTTCAAGTATGCTCCGATTATCCTTTTTTTAAACGTACACAGTAATACAATATAACGAATTTTAAAAGTAGATGAATTTCATTTTTGCATTAAATTAAGCAAGTCACTTAATTTCAACCAAAAATGGAACTTAAGTGCAGTGTCTCCTACCTGATTATACGAGTATAGTCGTTTTTTCAACGCTTCTTATTTTGATATATGTACTAAGATCTATAACGGATTTTATTATGAATAGAATAATCGTTTATATGTGATAAAAAAAAGATACAAAAAAGGATTGAAGATTTATGTTCCGTACCTGGTATTTCAACAATCAGCTGACATAAATTAACCTTTTAGTTTTATTTCAGACGCACGCGTTGACAGAAAGTCAACAATCTTTCTGTCTTAAATTAACCTATAAAGTACATTTTGCGTACATAAAGCAGTTGATTTTCAACCAAGCGCGATACTTAAACTCATTTTATAATCATCAGTTGACTTTTAACTGGCGAATGATCCTTTTGGTTACATTTGAAAGTCAACCGCCTACTCTACTGAAATTCAGATTCTTGTATTACTGTGTAGAAACTTGGTTTTTAATTTTAAATTCCGGGAATTTATCTGAATATATGCCCTTATCAGTAACGCCAATAACTTCAAACGATAATTTCCAATAGAGGTGAAGATCAAACGAGTGCAAACAAAAATTAGCATTTTTTCCGGACGTTCGCATTAGATCACAAGCGTCCTGAGCCGGCGTACATGTAAATTCGGCAAAAAATTACACGACAGGCTCGGTAAGTTTGTGAACTTCTTGGCATTTATGTATTGATGCTTCAGACAAAAAATGGCTGGGATTTTGTGAAATCAATGCGTGAAACTTTGGTATCCTTATGTCCATTTTCCACGGCTGGTTGCTGCATTGTAAGGCATAATGACTGACCATCGAAATGTCGTACTAAGTGGTATTGTCTTTCATGCATGAAGTTATAGCCAAGTTTTAACAAGTATAGAGGAAAGACAGCTTATAAAATAATAAGGTACTGGTGTATTAAATTTATTGTATTTATATTTTTACTTAGGAAAAATTTTGTGATAATTTCAGAATGTTCTAACTAAAGTTTTTACGGACAATTATTATGAGATTTGCAGACAAAATCTATGCTGACTTTCCTCATATCTGCCAATTTGTAAAATAATATTTTAACAAAAGACCCCTGTCACATTAACACTTTTCTCCACTTGTAAAATAAAAAATATGGCAGTATTAGGGGTATTTAAAAAAATGCAGCTAGCCTCGATTAAGTTGAAACCAAAAAGTGATTGCGCATCTAGCTTCTCTTTTGAATATGTTTCGTAGGTGTCAGACGGTTATTTTAATCCAAGAAAGAAAAAAATCGTGCTATGCGTTTTTGAGAAAAACTATTTTTTTTATTTTAGCGATTAAAATTTCTTTTTTCTCCAAAATGACGCAAAATATGATTAGCAGTTCAGGGTTCAAAAATGTCCATCTTTCTAAAAACTATTATAAGATTATTTACTATTTATATTTGGACCACAACGAATAAAAAAAAAATCCTATTGTAATCTGAAAAAAAAACAAATAAAATTTTCGGACAAAAATAAAAAAGAGGAAAGAAAAATGAGAAGGCAGCCAACCACATCCCCTTCCTTCTCTTTTTCTTTCTTTCGTCTTTTTTATTTTTATTATCATCAAATTACAATAAAATAAAAATAAAAAACATAAATAAATCAATAAAATTGCATTACCAACGTTTCGGTACTTGTGCTGTACCCTTATCAAGGCAAAAAAATTTAAGTGGTAGAAATTGACAGCACCCACGTACAGATGCTCTCTCTTTGATACCTGAGAATCGAATGAGGGTCAGTAGGCCAATCTGTTGTATTAATATTGTTATTTAACTAATTTTCTATCAAAATAAAATATGTTAGTCGATCGAAATATTCTCGAAACGACGGAAAATATAAATAGTAGTTCATAATTCGAAATTGTTTCATTTCCTGAAATCTATAACAGTACAGCATTGGCAGAAATGTATCTTGTGGGTCTTAACCAATTTTTGCAACAAAATAAAAAAAATCGATAAAAATAGACTAAAGCTTCATTTAATTGCCATTTTTACTGAGCTAGAAACACATGCGTTTGAAAATAAAATGTTGGCATTCGTTAAACTAAATTCTCCTTCAGTGGATTTTTATCAACTTTGTATTTTTTTAATTTGTTAAAAAAAAAGATAAAAATGTCAATGTTTTTCACATTTTTGATGAATTAAAAAAAACACCGTTCAAAATAATGTTAAACTTAATTAAAATGCATGCTATTTTAGTCACTTTTTATCGATTTATTCTATTTTTTGGGACATTGGTTAAAATGAACAAAATAAAAATCTAGCATTCGCAAGAGTATATTTTTATAAATTTCAGAAAGGGGAAGAATTTTTTCCTATATGCTGCTACTCATATTTTCCCTCGTTGTTGAGAAGAGTGAGATTTTTAATCGTTAAAAACGAAAAAATTCATTTTTCTCAAAAATTCGTAGGATGATTTTTTTCTTTCTTAGCTAAATAACTCAGGAGCAATCTCGAAATATGTACAAAAGAGAAACTGCAATTATTCTTTATGGGTTCAAAATACGTGCAGTAGCATACCTACTGCTTACTGCCCTCAGGCCGCCTGCACTCTCCGGCGAAGCAGTACCTACTGCCCGCAGGAGCTTCGCAGGACCTACTGCAAACTCCGGTCCGGCCGGTATTTTTCTGCCCGCCGAAGTTGCAGTAGCTCATTACCGCGATTTGCCGAATTTCCCCTGCAAACTCCCACAGCACTCCGGCAGGCTTTCCTAC
>NC_046657.1:91184860-91195514 GCF_010883055.1 Belonocnema kinseyi | reverse complement strand
ATGTAACATATATATCTATATATAACATTCTTACTTAAAGAGATAGGTCGTAGACGCGGCACACGGACGGGGTATAGATGAGCCTGATTTCTCGGGTACCTAACAACTTAATTCTTAGCAATAATAACGTTTGTATTTTTCCCCTATGGTTTCATTGAAAACAGCAGATCAAAAACTATCGAAATGTGTAAAAACCTTTATTTCGATTTTTTTAGAGTAAGCCCCCTTTCTTCGGCGCACGTCACATATATTCAGGCTGTGGTCACTCAACGCTTTAGAAGTGCAGACCTATAATCTACGGTGGTGCCATCAAACGAGCCCGGGTTTTTAAGATAAGATAATAGATGCTTGAGGTTATATCCAGATGATTTGTATATAATGTAATTTAAAAAACTTAATAAACTGAAAAAACAATAGCAAAACAAATAAAAATACATAAATAATTACCGGAATAATTATTTAAATATTTCTGCTTGTTTTTCTATTGCTTTCTTCTTAAAAACGTGTTCTAAGGAAAAACGAAAGATGATGGAAGTATGTTTGAAAGCAGTTTTCATTAAATTTTGTAATCATATTCGGCACCAATTTTCTTATCGGCAGGTTCCTTTCTTAAAATATTACTCTGTTTTTATTGTAATACTACAGAATGTACCGCTCCCTCTTTTAATTTTCAGTTGTGTACTGCAACGGTAATCACCAGGTCGAAAATGATGACCACAATTTAGATATCAGCTTTCAAACAGTTCATAATGGGTTGGGTTTCACATGTGCTGACGTACGGAAAACAACGAAGGAGTAAGAGATATAGATTTAACTGCCGCCCCTGAGCGACGTGTAGCGGGGGAAAGTCCTACAGAGCCATCTGACGAGGCCGCAAAACAGGATCAAAGTATGTGTCTTCACGGTTGCCTACATTAATGACCACAGCCTGCATATATTGCATTATTATTCTCGGTTCACTTAGAGTTTCTAGTTTTAGAATTTGCTAAGTTTCTCAGTTTTCTTCTAATTCTCTTTGGATTAAGTCACTTAGCAAATAACAATATCAGGATTGGGAATCTTAATTTTCATTTAAATTCATTTCATAACATTTTTATAATATTTAACTTTATTTAACTTCTCTTCATACATTTTGAGCTTCTGTTTCATCCTATGATATATAGATATCTAAATATGCAATAATTACAATTCAAATCTAATATTTATAAAAAATTGTGTTCAAGGAAAATGATTTTTTTTCGAATTTTATATGGAAACTATTTCTTTAATTTCTCCTTTTGTAATGAAATTAAATTTGATTTTATGCAAAGAATTATGTTCATTTATCTAAATTTAGCTCTATGATTACTCTTTTGTGTAGAGTAAGAAAGGTTTCTTGGAATAACACCATTTTTTTATATGTTTACGGAACGGAATATGGTTTCTAAAGCTAATGGTTACGGCTATCGACTAGGTGTCCAGCTTTTTAGGATAAATAATTAAAATCTTATGAACTTGATTAGCGGTTCATTAGTGATAATCCTGACATCACGTGACAGTGACACTCACAACGGAAAGAGATGGGGTCCTTCACTCATGTAGGTAGTTTTTGCAAATTCACACAAACTTCCTTCTGAAGATCATCTTTTTAGTTATAAATTTTATTATTTTATTGAAAATTTAAGAATTTTCTTAGAAGGTCATCATTTTTGGTTGCAAATGCAATTGTTTTCTATAAAATGCATATTATTGGGTTAAAAATTCAACTCTGTTCGTAAACATTTACCTTTTGTTTGAAATTCATATTTTCTTGTTAATAAGTCGACTGCGATCTTTTTTGGATGAATACTATTTTTTTGAAACTTTTTTTTTTATTTCAAAGTTCATGTTTTTTAGTATAAATATTGCATCTTTCTTGGATAAAACTGCAAGAATTTTGTTGAAAATTAAACTATTTTCTAGAAAATTTATTTCGTGGTTACAAATCTTATTTGGGTCTTGGAGAATGAACCGGAATATTCTTTTTTTTAATTCAACTGTTTTAAAAGAAATTTCATCTTTCTTGAATAAAAATGCATCTGTTTGGTTCAAAATTCGACAATTTTGAAGAAAAATCATCCTTTTTGGTTGAAAATTCTGCTGTTCTGTTAAAAAATTAAATATTTCGTAGAAAATTTAATTTTTGTTTTAATTTAATATTTTGGCGTTAAAAAAAACTGAAATTTTTTTAAAAATTAAATTAAAATAAAATTCTTGTATACTAAAAATTCATCTGTTTTAAGAGAAATTTTATCTTCCTTGGACAAAAATTCCATGTATAATTAAAAATTCTACTACTTTCATTAAAATTTAACTATTTCATAGGAAATTTACTTTTTGTTTAAAATTTATATTTTCATGTTGGAAAGTCTCGTTTTTTTATAAGAAATGCATCTGTTTTCTTACAAATTTGTATCTTTATAGATACACCATTAAGCCATTTCCCTTTCAGGTAGGCGTGTTATTTATGTAAATAACACGTTCGTTCCGCAACACTGCTCTGACCCGGGTTGCTGATCCATCCCTCTAGGAATCACCCCAAGTGAAGATCCTCACAAAGTCGTTATGTAAGGTTCCCCACTTGGGTCCATTAGTGGCCAAGGTCTTTTGTTTCAGGCGTCATTCACTCTACTGACACTCTTTTTATTAACTATTTTCCGCCATTCTTTCCTGTCCTGGCATACTTCTCTAGCTTCTTTTATGTCCATGCATTTTTTCATGCAGGCTCTCGTGTTTTTGTGACTTCTTATATCTCTTCTAACTAGGGCCTCATTCACACATTCTAACCATTCTTTCCGCGGTCTACCTCTGGGCACGCTGCCATTTACTTTACCTTGATACACTTGTTTTGTTAGTCGTTCATTTGGCATTCTCTCAACATGACCGAACCATCTTAACCGATTTCTTTCCCATGAATCTACTAACGTCTCTTCTGCTCCACGTTCTTTTAGAATTATCTCGTTACTTACTTTGTCCATCAGGGTTTTCCCGCATATTATGCGCATGAATCTCATGTCAATTGCGTTAATTTTACTCATACCTTTTTCATGATAAGTCCATGTCTCACTACCGTATAGTACAGTCGGTACAAATAGAGAATTATGTATTGCCATTTTAGCTTTATTTGATATATTTTTACTTCTGATAAGGGGACCTGCTCTACCCATAACCTTCTTACCTTCGTTTATGCGTCTATCTAATTCCTCATCTATCTACCCGTCCCTAGTAAATAAACTACCAATGTATACGAACTTATTAACTTGTTCAATTCTCTCATCATTTAATAAAATATTGCATAGTGTTTTCTCACTCTTTCCTTGAACACCATATTTTTTGTTTTATTCGCGTTAATTTTGAGGCCCATGCTCTTCATGCTTGCATCTAGTTTATTCAACATTCCTTGTAAGTCTTCGATAGACTCTGCCGTAACAACCTTATCATCTGCAAACGCTAACTCACGAACCCTTACTGTTTCGAGATCCACAACCTCTTCGTCAAAAAGAGCCATTCTTAAACACTTGTGCATAAATAATATAAATAACCATGAAGACATAACGCATCCTTGTCTAACTCCTTGAATAATATCAAAACAGTCACTCAATTTCCCATTCACCCTTACACTCGCTTTGCTACCCGTATATATTGTTTTTATAGCTTGTAGGAGCCATCCATTTACTCCATACTCTTTCAGGACTTCCCAAAGTTTACTTCTATCTACCTTGTCAACGGCTTTTTCTAGGTCAACAAATGCACGGAAAACTTTTTTTCCTAATCTCAAACTTTTTTCTGTTATTTGCTTTAAGCTAAATATTTGATCCGCACATGACCTTCCTGGCATAAACCCACTTTGGACTTCCCAAATCTTTGCTTCTGTTAGTTTTATTACCCTACGAATAAGTATTTTTGAGTATATTTTACTTACGGTACTTAATAAGCTAATCCCTCTGTAATTATTGCAGTCGCTTTTATCTCCCTTTCTTTTGTATATTGGTATGATAATCGCTTTTTTCCAATCGTCTGGGACGTCTCCCAACTCGAAACATAAATTTATCAATTCGCACAGTCTATGTGGTGTGCACTCGCCACCGTGTTAAAGCATTTCAACGTTAATACCGTCTACCCCGGCAGTCTTACCGTTTTTCAAGTTCTTAATTATATCTCTAACCTCAGTGACACAGACTTTCTCAATCTCCGAATTGTCTCCTAAAATAGTCTCTGAAATCTTCTAGTATTCTTGGATAAAAATTCAACTATATGGTAGAGAATTGAACCATTTTTTTTTTAATAAATATTTTTGGTTGAAAAAATTTGTCGTTTTGGATTGAAAATTCCAATTTTTTCGTAGAAACTTATTTTTTGTTTAAAAATCCATATTTTTATCACGAAAGCTGAAAAGTCAACTAAAATCTTTCGTAACAGAAAATTCAACTATTTTTTAGAAAATTTATCTTTTTGATTTAAAAATTAATGTGTTTTAGCAGATGTTTCAATATTTTAAATTGAAAATTCAATCACTTATGTAAAAGTTCAAATACGTTGTTTCAAATTTTTTTGAGTGAAGACAATCATAACAATTTAGAAAAACTTTTATTTCTTTCATCAGTGAGAAGATATTGGTTTTATGTAAAATTTCACTTTGTCGGTTTTCATCAGATCTCCACGTTTTTCTTTACCAAACGATTTTTAAGAAGGTGTTTGTCTATCTGTCTATCTGTCTATCTGTAGTCTGTAGTCTGTAGTCTGTAGTCTGTAGTCTGTAGTCTGTAGTCTGTATTCTGTAGGCATGATAACTGTCGAAAAATTTATCAGATTGGATTCTGGTTTGGCAAACTTTTTTAAGGCCTAAAAAGAAAGAACAAGTTCATAAACCAGCTATTTTGGATCAAAATTCAAAAAGTGAGCACGTTTTAAAAATTTTTGAAACTACATTTTTTCAAGATTTCAAAATTCTATGTACGGTTATTCATAGTACTCAAAAACTCAAACAATTTATCCTCATAACTTTCTATAAAAAGAAAATTATCAGAGTTAGAGCATTTTCAAAATCCAAAAAAAATAAATAAAATGAACATTTTAAGATAAACAACGCATGATATGAAGAAAGTCAAGATAGGAAAAACGTTGATTTTTCAAAACCGTACAAGTTGATCATGACAACTTTTTTAATTTGGTCGAAAAGATGAAAATTCAAAATTTGACCGTACCAAAAATGTTTGAAACCACATTTTTTCAAAATTTCAAAATTCTATGTCCGATTATGGAATAGTACTCAAAAACACAAACAATTTATCTTTGTGACTTCTTTCTATAAAAAGAAAATTATCAGAGTGAGAGCCTTTTCAAAATAAAAAAAAAACTAACATAAACATTTTAAGCCAAATAACGCATGATATGAAAAAAGTCGAAAAAAGAAAAACATTGCTTTTTGAGAGCCCTACAATATTATGATAACAACTTTTTTAACTTGGTCGAAAAGTTGAAAATTACAAATTTGATCGTACCAAAAATTTTGAAACCACATTTTTTCAAGATTTCAAAATATTATGTACGATTATTCATAGTACTCAGAAACATAAACAATTTATCCCTGTGACTTTCTTCTGTGGAATGAAAATTATCAGAGTTAGAGCATTTTCAATATCCAAAAAAACAAACTAAAATGAAAATTTTAAACCAAACAACCCACGATATGAAAAAAAGTTATTAGAATTAAAACGTTTCTTTTTGAAAGCCCTACAAGATTATAACAACTTTTTTAATTTGGTCGAAAAGTTGAAAATTCCATATTTGATCTTACCAAAAAAAATGAAAATTCCAAAAGTTCCATTTTTTGATCAAACAATGCAAGATACGAAAAAAATGAATAAACTAAAATTGCGCGCCCTGGAAAGACCTACAAATTTATAATGAATCACTTTTCGATAGGACGCGTTAAAAATAAAAAATAGAATTTTTTTGCACTAGCGACACAAGCTACGAAAAAAAATTAGAAAACTTGTTCATCCAAAAAAGAGCTATAATTTTTGATAGGACACGTAGTTTTTGCTTTAGACGTAAAAAATAACATTCAAAATAAAAATATTAAATTTTCTTAAACAAACGGCACAAAGTACAAACTAAAATTAACAGACAAAAAATGTTTGCCTGAAAAGATCTATGAATTTATTATTCATCATTTTTAAATAGGACGAATATATTTTTTTTCTATTGTAAAAAATAAAATTAAAAATTAAAAAATTAAATTTTTAGAAAAAGGATAGAAAAGACGAAGGAGGACATAAGATTCTATATAGGACCCTATATATTTTGCAATTTTTGAATAAGCAATCCCAGGCAGAGTTACATAAAAAAGCCGAGAGAGCTTTAACAAAAGAGAGTTCAAAATCACAAAATGACAGTTGTCGGCCCGTTGACCTTTGATTTTAAAAGGTGTGTCCACGAATGCGGAAAAATGCAAAGAGTGAGCTCGTAGTGCGATTGCCATCAGTCGCGTGCCGTAGGTGATCTCAAACTCTCGAGCTAAGCTCTTTTAAGAAAAGAGAATTCGCAATCACAAAATTACATTGGTGGATGTTTTGAGTTTTGATTTTAAAAGGCTTGCGCAAGAATGTGCGAAAATGTAAAGACCGAGCGCGTAGCGCGAGGTAAATATACAATCGCGCGCGCAGCGCGAGATAAATGTACTATCGAGCGCGAAGCGCGAGAACCAACAGTCGCGCCCTAGGCGCGCTCAAACTTGCGTTTACTTTTTAGATGAGGGTTTATCTTTTTAGGTTGAAAGTTTAACTTTTTATTAGAAAAGCCTATTTTTTGTTTAAAAATAATTTTTCAATTGAAAATGTAATGTGTTTTAAATTTCTTTAAGATTAGCCTTTTTTATTTAAAAATTCTTCTTTTATGATAAAAAAAACATTTTCTTGGTTTGAAATTTCATGTTTTTCAGTAAAAATATATCAGTTTCGTGAAAAATTAATGTTTGATAAATTCAAATATATATTCAATTCAATTTTTGTAGGGGAAATTCGTCTTTTAGCTTAAAGGTTTGAAAATTTGGAAAAACGTTTATTTCTCTCATGAGTGAAAAATCTTCATTTGTTGAAAATTCGTCATTTTGGTTTACATTTCTTTTATAAATTACATCTTTTTAAACTGTTTTAAACTAGTATGGTAAAAATTCATTTATTTTGTTGAAAATAGACGCCCACAGTACCGTTTAGCACAGTTCTTATAGAGAAAGACACACCTGTGAGTTTTCTGTGAATCTCAATTCGCTACTATAAGTCAACAATCAACAATTAAGCTGTTGTTATATTATCTAAATTCAATAGATAATTTATATTTCATTTACAAATCACTTCAAAAATGAAAAGTAAATATAATTTCGTTATTAGAATTTTTTTTAATTCTGATTTTCTTTCTAATGCATTTAAATTAAATTTTAAATAATTAAAAGTAAATATAATTTCGTTATTAACAAAACTTTTAAATTCTTGTTTTCTTAATACTGAATTGCTGACATGGAATTCCGAACACAATAGGAAAAGTAAATAAAGCGTTCGAAAAAAAAGCCAGAAGACGCAGATAAAAAGGGTTCAGGGTTTCAGGTACTTGACGCCGGAGTTTGCAGTAGAATAAAAAACGCATTAGAAATACGGCCGAAGTTACTGTCTACTGCTTCCTCCCGCGGCCAGAGGGAGCAGGAGCCGAAGTTTAAAACTCGAGTCCGGCAAGCAGGGGGACCTGCCTGCCAGAGGCCAAGCAGTAGCTGAAGTACTGCTCTTCCCATCTCTATTCAAAGTGAACAACGTTGGAGGAAAAATAAATTGGATAATATTTATAGGTCGCTTATCACGAATTTGTATGATTTTACAAAAAAATGATTCTTTTTTTCGAAGACAGCAGATCATAATGGAAAATTGTATAGAATAAAACAGATGAGGCTCATTGAAATTAATTTTTCTTAAATTTTGCATACTTATTGAATATATTCAATACGCATTTAAATTATTTTTATATTCTGGAAAAAGAATTCACTTAAACATGTGAAATTACGATTTTGAAGAAATTAGTTCATATTAATTGTTTCCTGAAGAACATAAAAATGATTTAAATACAATTATATTAAATACCTCTAAAAAAGAAGATTAGACGATGAATAACGCTTCTTATTATAAACGATTTATTTTTCCTTCGACGTGGTTCATTTTTAATTTAAAAGGAACAAAAAATAGAAAATGCCAGTTGAGATTCGGGCTTGTTTTTTTTTACTGCCCTTAACTAGTATATTGCTGTATTTTTTAAATTAAATTTATAAAGATGCCGCGCTTTCTATACAGCAGCGTAGCCAGGATTTTTATCCGGAGGGGGCTTCGGGCTTATGTTTAGGCAAAGTCTCCCCTTGGCTACGCAGTGGTTCAATCGTACTTTAAGCAGTATATTGCTATAAATGTAACAGATCAAATAATGTAAATAAATTATATATAAAAATAAATAAATATATGTATGTGTAATGATACTAAATGTTTTATAATTACAAATTAAAATTTCGGGGGTAGAAAAAGGATGAAGGTGCGTCATGAAAATATTTGGAAAATTGAGAAAAATACGCTAGGATCCCACGAGAATCTCGCTGCGACAACCACGAATTGGAGCAGGTTGTGAATTCATCACTGTAAATTCTAGAGATCTCGTTTTTTACGGTATCATTTTTTAGGTGTCTTTCTTTTTTAATTTGAGAACTTCATACTGTTATTTTCAATGTGAAACAAATTAATTTGGGTTTCTACCAGCGATCTCATTTTGGTACCACTCGAGACTAATTTTTCTGAATCTCATTTAATTAGTGGTGCCGTTCGATACGATAGTCTCGCGTAATCGGGTCGGGATCGCGTCGGTTTGTCTCGGGTCGGGATCGTGATTTCGATAACCGTGCTCGGCTTTCTCTCGGCTCGGCTTTAGCTCGGGAAGTCAATATATCGGCTCGGGATCGTGTCGGCTTTTCGATACTCCTTCGCCAGATGTGTGACTGTGACGTAGCGACTAGCGGTTCTCAATAGAGTGAAATGAAAAACGAGGTTCAAAATGATATATAGAACGCAATAATGTACAGATTTTGGATTAGTTTTTTTTCGAATTCAGGACTAAATTTTCTAGGAACAGTTGAGAGTCGGTTTTTTTTTTTTTTTGTTTATTTAGTTTTTATCTTAATGCAAATAGCGAAAAGTTTTGAATTTTTGCCTTTCATGTTTTATTGCCGTAGAAAAATTTATTTTATACTTCAGATCACTTTAATCCAATGCAAAGCGGTATAAGAAAAAAGAAAAAATGTAAGCTTTCAATGGTTATTGTTATTAGCGGATTTTAATAACAAATAATGTACATTAAGAATATTTGTTGTTAAAGTATATTCCTGGTGTAAAGTTGCTTGTTTTTATTATTTGCATGATACATGACCATAAAAATTCAGAATTAAATGCTATTAATTACTTCATTAAACAAATTCTATAAACAAAAGAACATCACAGAAATTAATAGGCAGCAAACAATCTTTTTTTCGTCTACTCTTATTGTAATGATATCACCGATTATATTTTCTATAAGAATTATACTATCCCTTGATATTTGTTTATTTTGTGAGCCAAATATATGAAGAAATTCACATTTTAGTAGTTTGAAGCAAAATGAAACCGATTTTTCATCTAATTTTATTGCAATCATATATTCTGAAACAATTATGTCATGCTTTAACATTTGTTATTTTACGAACAAATTATAAAAACAAATGCACACTTCGACTACATTTAGTTGATAATTCATGTAATTTATTGAGAAATATTCTTTTTTAAGTAGAAAATTCATCTTTTTAGTTTATGATTCATTATTTTAGTTAAAATTTGTCAGTTTAGTTGAAAAGTGATTATTTAAACTAAAAATTAAACCATTCCATTTTGGTTGAAATCAATCTTTTTAATTTAAAATTTACCTATTTCATTCAAAAATCATGTTCTTCGTTGAAAAATAGTATTTTTTTGTGCAAAGTTATACTTCTTTGAAAGTTGATTTTCTTTTCTACAAATTCCTCTTTTAATAGTTTTATTTTCAATCAAAATGATGACTCTTTGGTTGAAATAAAACTCCTTTATTAAAAGTTAAACTTTCTTGTTAAAAGGCATCTTTTTGTTTAAAAATGCATGTAGGCCAGTTGAATATTCATCACTTTAGTTGAATATTCATCATTTCATTTGAGCATTTATCCCTTCATTTGAAAATTTGTTGTTTCAATAAGAAATAATTTTTTCCTGGGAATTAAAGTATCATTTGTTGACAAAAATTCATTTTTTGTAGAAGACGAAAATAAAAGAACAATAATCAATTCATTATTCCCTCAAAAATAATTCCTATAAATAATATCAATATTGATAAAAAATGTAACTATTCTCTTGAAATCCCGTTTATTTGAGGTAGAAATGTCTTTGATAACTGAACATTCAAGTATTCACGTTAAAGAGTTAAAGGTTTCTATTTGAAAATTTATCTACGAGGGTAGTTCAATAAGTCCTTAGAATGAAGTATAAAAACAATTTTTTTTGGGTAAATTTTTTTATATTTTTCAACATAATCTCCTTGGAGCTCTATA
>NC_046657.1:91170093-91184760 GCF_010883055.1 Belonocnema kinseyi | reverse complement strand
ATCTAGTCGGGAGTGGTGCTGACTGAAAACAGATGATTTGGAGCGATTCGCGCGCCATATGTTGGTCATTCTAAGGACTTATTGAACTACCCTCGTAATTCAATTTGACATTTAACTACATAATTGAATGTTTAATTATTTAATTAATTATAATATATTATAATATAATTATAATTTAATTTCTCTGTTTAAAAATTGAAACCATTCTCTTCATGATTTGTGCTTTTGCTTGAATAATAATGTTTTTAACAACATATTAAACTTTTTGATTTTCGAATAAACATTCGTTACTTTATTTTTTATAATTCAGATCATTTCTAAAAAATTTTCTTTTCAGTGTAAAACGAAGTATCCTGGTTGAAAATTCCACTCCATGTTTGAAAGTTAAGCTGAATTGTTGTAAGTTTATTTTATTTTTCACAAATTTAACTATTACTTAAAAAACGTTCTTCTTGGTTGAAAATTCATTTTATAATTAAAAATGTAATTATTGCGGTTGAAGTTTGATCATTTTATTTTAAAAATAATTTCTTTAATTAAAAATGCAATTTTTGGTTGAAGTTCGTTCTTTTTGAAGTAGAAAATTAATTTTTTAATTGAAAATGTAACTGCTTTATTTCTGGTAAGAAATTTATCTTCTTGATTTGAAAATTTACCTCTTTGTCTAAAAAATTCATGTATTTGGTGAAAAATGAGCCTGTGTGTGTGTGTGTGGTTACCTGAATTTTGTAGTCACGCTAAGTTTTGAAGGATTTGTCCAATCGAGTCTGCAATATAACCACATACTAAATAATATATTCTTTTTCATTAAAAACATTTCTAAATTGAATGAAGGTTGAAAATAGTTTCTATGATTGGAATATTCGCATTTCGATGTTTCAAATTATTTAATTTTAAGCCAAAGTACAAATCTTCTACTATGTATGGGGAAAATGTAAAAATGGGGAACGAGTGAAGTCAAACCATTGACAAATTTACCTCTCCGCTTGGTTCAAGTGAGAAAAGCATATCTGCCAAAGGAGTATCGAAAACCCGACCCGATCCTGAGCCGATATATCGACTTCCCGATCCAAAGTCGAGTCGAGCTAAAACCGACACGATCCACACCCGATATCGGAGTCTGGGATCGAGTCGGGATCGTGTCGAGATCGGAAAATATCGCTCGACGACATCACTACCTTTAATACCTAAAATTAGCACTGAAATTACACTTTTTTTTCAGTGATGTAAATTCGTAAAACGTAATATTATCTTCCAATACTCTTTCGCCTCTTGACTTACAAACTGGCGGGAACGCTGGTTCGAGTCTCGAGGCATTCAATTTTTGTTACATTGTTCCCAATGAACTTGGCCAAGAATTCAGGCGGATTGACACGCATTCAATCTGTGCTGGTTCAATACGTGTCCATGAATCAGAAAGGAAGATTCAGGCGAATTGTATCAAGTTTGACATTATGTGAAATCATTGACTCAAATCCTACATGAGCTAAAGTCTGATATACAGAAAGCGGCTTTTTTATACAGATATATTTAAGCAAAGCGTACAATTACACTGAGAAACTTTGTACCGGAAAAATGACTAAATTAGGTTACAATCAAGGGACCAAGGCGATAATTCGTATATTTTAATACATTAATTGTAAGCTATGCTATTTTTATATGAAATTTTCCTATTGATAATACGAAGTCTTAGTATTTTTTATAGTAAAATCCTAGATAGGATAAATTAGTGGAGACATAATTAAATTATATAAAAAGAGTAGAAGTAATAAGTACCTAAAATAACATATAAGACTAAATTTGTAAGAGGAATTGCTATTGTCTGTAGGAATATGAATTATACTATGACACTTTCTATTTTTTGTATTATGGAGTAGGACAAATTCCGAATATCGCTCCCGAATATTAGTAAGTGACTTAGTAAGCGAGCCTAGCGTTGATGCAAAGATCATTATTACAATAAATTAGGATAATTCAAAAAGTTACAATTGAAAAACAAATTTTCCACAATGAGCAAAAAATTATTTTTAATCCTCGATATTAGGATATTTGATTACGTTAAGATATAGTGCTTAGAATTTTAAAAAGGCCATCACTGTGAACAATTGATGAATAATTTAATGGAAATCAATTTGAGTGCTAGCATTTACTTCATAAGGGCGATAAAGTTCAACATCCTATAATAAATAATTCTGAATTTACTTCGTATGCTTGTGTAAAGGATACGTGTGTCATAACCTTGAACGCGACGCGGCGCATATTGGGTTTATTTTTTTTGTCCGCTAATTTGACTGCACCAATTTAAGTCGCTTACTGATTCAGTGCGCCGATCTCTCTTGACGTTACCTATAGTCATTTACGAATATTGCAATCTTCCGTATATAATAATGCAAGAAATTTAGAAATTTCTTCTACTGAAATTAGTAAGTGGCTATAATAATACATTGCTTGTTGGTTTACTACAGAGTTTAGTAAATACTGCAAACCTTTTTTGAAATAGATGTAACATTCTTTAATTTTATTCCTATGAATTTTGTAGTTCGGCATGCAGTTACTAGTTACTACTCGAAGTAGTAAACATTACAAAAGTTCCGTTATGTCCTTCCATTGCAAACTAAAAATAGTAAAATCTAGTCTGATTTTTAGAAAATATTGCAGCAAAAGGCTTCTGCGTGGAGAGTTGAAACAAACGTATGCAATCAGGAAAACTGATCCTTAGCATGGAATATTAAACGTTAAAACAGCACATAAAAGAGAAATATAATAATCATTCAAGTTAAGTCTAAAACAACTAGATGGGAACCTTCTGCATTCTCTACCACAAAAGTCGATAATAAGTTGACTCAACTGCACTGTGACTTCAGCACTAATCGTTGCTGCATGAGTTCCGGCACGAGTTTCCGGCTTGAAACAAGAGCGCCCACTCGTCTTTAGTAGGATGAATCCGTCGAGAGATATCAACTGACCAAACGCATATTATCTTGGAGGGAAGCGACTGGTCATTGGCCCACAGGCGCTACGAGACAAGCGCCAGTTTAATGACCACTCTTACTGTATTACAACTATGTAGCATAAGCTGCAAATACGCTCTGAAAAGCAAATATGCCTACATTATGAATATATCTCTATATTTGAAATTATATTCTGTTTATTTTCCTCGAAGGCAAACATGGAATTTAAGCATGATTCATTTAATGTATGAATCATTTATATTCACTCTTATGGTGTTGACCAAAGTTAAGTGAATCTTGTTCATACAAATGATCTTTATTGTGAATTATATATGAGTAGAATTAAATAATGCGCCATTTACAATTTTTTCAATGTGGACGCCCGAAGTATAAATCTGAATATCATTGATTCACATGTATATTCTAAGTTTGTGAGCCTTGCTTTGGCGTCAGTTTTAATAAAGATGTGCACTGAAGTGAATGGAATACAGTGAAACAGATATAATCACCTTTGTTGGCACGTTACGGAAAGCCTAATATTGATTTTAATGACTTTTTTTCCAACAACTTTCATAGTGGAACGAGTAAAGATCAATTACGTTTGACAATGAAATTTGTGTTGCGGGAAAGTAATGCTGCTTACTTTTCTTAAACATCCTCTTGGGAAATACTATTTTCGATATTCTTATTATAATATAGTATTACGGTTAATTTTTTAGAGGAAAATACTTTTTAACATCCTCTGGATATTGTTTGTATTTATGTATATCTCCTAAGATTTGTAAGAGTAAATCCAATTTAAAGAAGAAAAGACTACGAGACCACTTAAACTGTGTGTCGGACGCGTGTCAACGACTCTTAAACTTTTTATTCTACAGCGGTTCATAACTTCCGTTGGGAAGTTGATTTCGCTGGATTCAAGGTCGACTCGACAGCAAAAGAGTCTTTTAGGAGTGCAAAGTCTGCGAATAAAAGGAGGCGATTGCACTCGGTCCTCAATTTTCTTTGTCTCAGAGTCACTTCTTCAAATTTTTAAGTATTTATGATATTATGGAAAAATTTTAATGAAGCAATTAGATAAGAAATTTTCGATACTTTCTGCTATTTTTGCTTCCAGCCATCACCTAAGTTATCAAGGATGCAAACTGGATGCAAATTAATTTCTTCAATTACTCACAATTTAAGAATTAGTGAGAAGGAAGGCTTTTTAAATGAATATTAAAGAAAATCGTATACTAAAGAGGTGTTTATGTATTTTCGTTTATTAGTATGAATGCTATTGAAAAGTTTTTAGATATGTTTTAAATGATATAAAATATAAAAATTTCTCAATTATTTAAATACAATCATACAAAGGATTTTGTAATTCTTTAATTAATCAGCTTCCTTTTATAAATATAAATATTTTTAACGTTTATCTCAAAATTGAAATTTCCTTTTTCTTTTATAGTATTCTCGATAAATAAAACCAAAATTCCAATTCCAATTTAAAAATGGCTAAAAGAAATATCGTAGGATTTTTTAAAATCTATAATTTTTCTTTAAGACTTTTTCTCCACGTTTGCATCGTTTGCTTCAAAATTTGAATTTTTAATTTGTTATAGTATTTTCGATAAATAAATCCAAAAAGACGAGTCCCACCAAGAAAAGGTTAGAGGAAAAATTGTAGATATTTTAGAAAGCTGCTTTACAAACAGGCGCATTTCCGAAATTTACCCTTACGCCCGTGTGGAAACTGTAATTTTTATGTCGATTCTTGATAAAAACTATAAGGAAGCTCTTTTATATTCTGTATTAAAAATATATAAATAATTTACAACATCATTGTGTTCATAAACGTTAGTATATATAAAGGAAAACCGGTTTTGATATTTCAAAAAAAAAATTTTATCCGTGCATGTTTTCTAGAGTTATCGTTTTTGCGGACGGACGGGCAGATGTAAAGAAACGGCGCATTTCCTAAATTTACACTTACGCCCGTGTGCAGTGTGGCCATAAGCAATCGGAGTTTAAATATTCATAATTACAACATGAAATTTTTTTATCAAATCAGGAAAGCACGTGTCGTTTCATTTTTATTGAAGAATGACTTATTTCGTAGAAGATGTGTACTCGTGAACACCGGATAAGAAATTATTTGGGGTATAGGATTATTGCATATTTGATTACTGCCATCTGCGTGTTTGAATGTCGCGTGCATAAAAAGTATATACAAAAAAGTATACAGGAAAAATTGTTTGATTATTAGTTCATCCAATAAAATATTAATAAGTCTTAGTTTACTTGTGTATTTAACTTATAAATCTTTTCTTCTTTCTAATTGTCACCTAACATTTTTTAAATGAGTTAAATTTTCAAACAACGGAAAGAGTGGATGAAAACATAAAAAAAAAGAATATTTGTTGTTAAATTGTTTATAGCAATAGATATGGTTGATATATGATTGTAAGTCATGGCTAATTACAAATCTAATACCAAATACAATGCATATTATGTCAGAAATCATCTAGACGCACTAAATTGAATTATTTGTTTATATAAATTATTTACATATTCACAATCAAAATCATATTTCTTGAATTGCTAGGTTTGCAACTATATATTTTTACAAACTTTTACACCCAAAATTAAATTGAAAATGCTACTCGCTATTGCGCTTTATTACACGGATATTACGCATTATTACGCGTGAAGATTAAGGAATAATGCGCGAGTAAATTCCTCCACGGTTATGACTGAAGGCAGCAAATACGTATCTTTTTTATAACAAGATACTGAAGGAATAATCATTTTCACGAACTAAAATTTATAAATATAACTTTTCCAAAATCTTTCCCGAATAGAAATTGACTCAGTCATGAATATAATTGAATTGCAAAAACTTACTGTCTGGCATTCAAAATTTATTGAAATTAATTGGCATTCGTTCCAATTCATTTCCGAAAGAAGTTCCCTTCTAAATTATCTTCCACTTTTGAACATCGTTCTCAATTCCATGCAACATCTGTTTTACCCCGGCTTTTCTCGCCCTCCTGTCATCCTCGAATCTGGAAAAAAATGTAAACTCCTCTTTCGTCGGATACGGCAGCCCAAATACTCGTTCGCCAACGCTTCGAAGATCTCCTGACCCCCCGCCGTGGTTGCGTGGGTGGCTAGAGTAGCTAGTAGACATAAGGCTTTAGCGGCTTTAACTTTACTTGAGTCCACTTGGAAGAGAGAGAGAAAGAGAGGCTACCGACGAAAAAGAGACAGTTCCAGTAGTCCAAGTGAGACAGGGTGTGGCGTTGGAAACTCGACGAAAGGAGAGGGCCCGGACCGTCCGCGTCCGACAGACGCCGCGCTGCTCACGCCGGCCGGCCGGCTGGCCGGTTGGTTGCACGGGTGGAAGAGGGAGGGAGCGACAAAGAAAAGCAGAAAGAGGGAGAGAGAGAGAAGAAATCGAGGAAAGAGTGAGAAAGAGACGAAGGCTGGAAAGGATCGCACCGAGAAGCGGACGACAGTCGCGCGGCATGCGGCGCAACGTGCGTGCGGACGGTTTTGTTTTCGACGCGAGTTTTTTGAACCGCACCGCGAATTCCGTCCTCGTTGTGCACACCTCGCGTTCTCCACTGTTGCCCTGTCCCCTGTAACCCTGATAGCTTTTTATTCTCTGGTTTCTAGCTCCTGTAACCTTCTGGTCAACTCCCACCTCAACTTACCCTTAGTTCTCCTACCCCCTCCCCATTACAAAAGCCGTGGCGGCGATTTGCATTAAAAGTTTCATTCCCGTAAAGTCAGTGAGCCGAAAACACAAAAAAGAAAGAATAAAAAAGTGTTCCATAGTGCTTCTGCTTTCACGGAAACAGTGTCAAGTGAGAATATATATCTTTTTATTTTGACTGTTTTAAAGCTTTGTTTTCTTCTCCCCTTTTTTGAGACTTTAGTTTATTTTTTAAAACATTTTATTGATTTAAAACTTTTTTTAACTCAGTTTATACTTTTTGGTTATTTATATTTTACAATCAACTAATTATATGACATAGCACAGATATGCATTTTTAAAAATGTAATCTGTTTTGTGCAATTTGATACATAAATTTCATAGCAATTAATGTTAGCAATGCAAAGCCTAGAGAAACGGAATCATGCTAGCTTCAACAAAATTTAAAAAGAGTTAATTCGAAAGCGAAAAAATGTACCAAAAACAAATAAAGGAAGTTAGCAAGAGGTTTGATTTAAATTGTAAATCTCAGCTGATCTTCTTATATTTATTGTGAATATGAAGTCAGCAAATAAAGTAAAAATGGAGATGATAACGTTTTGTGACCGTTTTAATCCATATGAAATGCAGGAATTTTTTTAATACTCCCGCCTACCGCAGTAATCCAGGTGCTGCCACCAACGAAGAAATAATCCTCACTAATAATAACTTAAAAATTTACTTTGGTCTCCCAGTTGGAGTTATAATTTTAATAACTGAAAATCGGGCATTATTTTAAAACAGAGAATATATATAAAAAATTTTGATGTTTATATAATTGTATATGTCGTTATGTCTTTAAATTTTATTAAGAACTATTTACCCAATTAATTAAAAAGAATACGTTTACTACCTATAATTATAATAGACGTTAAATCATTTATTTAATAAGCGCCCTTATTAATAATTAGTAAAAAATGACTAATTCGCAATAAGATTGTTACTAATTCACTTAAGGAAGAAAGTCGTTACTCAAGTTAAATGGTGAGAATATTACAATTAATTAGTCAAATGCCAAACACTAATTTTTAGTAACATTTATTCATTCACATTTATAGAGATACAAGAGGTGAACTGCTGGTAAAAAAATTTGGGTATGGGATTCGATCTAGAAATACATATGGGAAATCGTATGGGAGTAATCTCTTAGATAGCATCGTAAAAGTATGGCTCAAATATAGCTAAGTATATAACGATGTATGGTTGAAGTATGGGGAAAGTATTGTTCAAGTATATCTGAAAAGTCTAGCTGCATTATAACTGAAGTATAGATTAATTATAGTAATAATTTGATTAAATCTTTTCAGGATTGTAATAGTATGTTTATGAATAAAAGATTCTGGATCTCTTACCAATATATATATATATATATTGGTAAGAGATTTTAACCACATATCTCACGGTTGTGAGACGTGGTTGTCCTTATGACAAATTTTTCAATATATATATATATATATATATATATATATATGATAAAAGAATCATATAAGCTTTACATTGTACATCCTTTTGTTATGATTTTCCATGAAGCTGCAAAAGGGAGAAGTTTATTTTTTACTCTCATGTTGATTTCTCATTCAAGATTTGAAAGATTTAATTAAGCTGCCTTTGCGTTATACGTGCGAACAACATTTAAAGCATATTTTCCGATACTTTAGCTATACTTAAGTATAGCCAGATATATTTCAGTGTATATATGAATTATATCCCATACTTCATCCATACTTTAGTTATACTTTAGCTATACTTTATCTATACTGTTTCAATATACTTGAAGTATGGGATTGTCTCATTGGCCATGCATGTTTTATTCTTTGGAATGTCAATTATTGATAACTTCCATAATTATGAATTTTACTTCGGATACCACTGAATTATGGTACATACACCTGTTTTTTAAATAATTTTTAGTTCGTTTAAATAACTTGAATTCTATTTAATTCCTCTGGATTCTCTCAATTCAATTTTAATTAAATTTTATTTCATTTAAACTGTATTTAAAGTGAACCAAAATAAATTCAACTGAATGAAATAGAACAATGTTAAGCCCTTTGATTTACCACAGTTTGTCATTTTTATTTTCCTCTTTCCAATAATAATGACGCAAAAGGCTTTAAAAACACAAAATTAGGCACTTTACGCTGTAAATTTTAATAATTTTTTATATTTTTCACCATGATTTCATATTTTTGTAATTGATAATATTTCAGTGAAGTGAATAATTTACGATCCACTGCTGCACTGTTCTGCAAAATCGTCCTAGAATTGGCAGAGTTCATGCTTTTCGAGCGCCTAAAATGCGTTAAACAAAAATTATGTTTTTAATTAGTTTGAGGTCACGTTTGGCAGCTCCGATCGGTTTTGAAAGGAATTAGGATTTTATTATTTTCATTACCTAATCGCGGATTCAGAAACGAACGACAAGAGCGGCATTCTTAGGATTAAAAATTCTCAATACGTTTTAATGCAAGCCTTCTTACCGGGCTGCGAGCTTATTATCCGTATAAAATATTATACGTAAAACATTGATGTATTTATTTTTTAAGAGAAGACTCAATTATTAAAGATCGTATCTCCCATTTATGCAAAAATATTTTTAATAAGATGATATCATATATTTTTATTCTTTGTCAAATAGGTACATGATTAGCATTTCGATTCCAGCATTCGAAGTCAAGCAGAGAATTCGAGTTTAGAATGACAGACTAATTTTATATTAAAAACTGACCAAATTCTTCTTCTAAAAAGTCATAATCATTGATTTTTCGAAAACATTTGTATAACCATTGTACAACTTAAAAAGTTACTAATAATGTTAAAAGGTGAAGTTTTTGAGAAAATGGAATTGCAACATTGGAAGTTTGTCTCAACCACCAGTATTCGACAAAAATCAGTCTTCCTTAACTTATTGTAAACTATTGGTAAGGAAAATGTAACCTTCCTAACAGTGGATTTTAATGAATTTAGAAAAAGATGTTAACATTTTTCTGAATTAGAATCCGCAAAAACTACTCTTGTTATAATTTTTTTCGTGTCTAAAGGTATTCCCACTGAACTACTAGATTCTTTATAATTATTTGGGCTTCATTATAGCTATTTTCTTTTGTTTATGGATAAAGTAAGTTACTTTATGAACGTTTTTTCCTGTGGTTGGCAAGATTGTTTTGAACAGGGCGGACTTATTTCTCTCCCTAGTGTAGATTACCGTTCATTGGCATTAAAATGCAAGTTCTATGCTAAGATGGTAGAGATCTTACTACCATTCATCTTTATCTGAACACACTGCGCGAGTGTTCTTCGATCCTATCTCCTCTTAAAGCCACCTATATGCTTTTCTGCAGAAGAACGGAGAGTTAAACGGAGACACAAGTCGAAAACCTTTATGCGAGAGCACAAAGGTTCATAATAGGATTGTTCGGTGACGATTGTCATCGTGATGGGTTCGATGTCGCGTCATAAGAATATTTTTCCTTCTTATGTGTTTACATAAACTAACCGGAAACTGTAATTTTTATATCAATTCTTAATAAATACTATAATGAAGCCCTTTTATATTCTTTATTAAAAATATATGAATAATGTACAACATCATTGTGTTCATAAACGTTAGTATATATAAAGGAAAACCGGTTTTGATATTTCAAATAAAATTTTCTGATAGGAATTAATTCCAAACCATCTCGAACCATTCCGAAATCTTAATCAATTTGAACCAATCCGAAGAAAGTTTTAAATCATAATTATCCGTCCGTTCGCCAACCCCACAGTAAATCTTAGGCATATTTTTAACCTGAAGTTGGATGAAAGCGTTTCAGTGGGATAGGAATCTTTGCTTCGACTTCAAATTAGCTCGGAATGAAATTGATTTATCCAGATACAGAATTTCGGGATAAAATGGATGCAGATAGGTAGACATGTTCTGTCCAAAACTTTCGCCAGGGATTTTTTTTCTGAAATCACCAGATAAAAAAATGTATGAGCTGTAGTGATGGTAACAATAATAGAATACTAATTTCCATGGTAGACAAATTAAAAATTGCATTAGTTCAATATTTTATTCTATTTTTACATTATGATTTTTTATTTGTAGGCGGCAGTCACCGGAAACCCGAAAGAGTGAACAGCGTCTCTGAATCGCCTGAATTAATTTCGCATCAGCAACTCCATACTCATACTCTCGCGATGTCACACCTCAGCGAAACGAAGATTCATCCGTCCAAGAAAAAAGCCCCTTTGACGAAGCTGCAACGACAATCGAATTTTTAAATTCCTGATAACTCCGACCATAGACAGCACTGCCCAGATTGACGAGAGAAGGATCAATATAGAAACAAGGAGAAAAGACAATATGAAATAATTTTTATAATCCTTTCGTGGTAATTAATTTCTATGATATTAAAGTAAGGAGAATTTTGTTATAATTCCCTACGCTTACTGTCGCATAATATAGATCATTTCTATTAATTTCTATAAATCGCCTAATCAACAAATTTTTGAAAAAGGAAATAAAAGAATAGAACCTCAAGAAAGAAATTTCTACAAGGAAAATAACCTCACAAAAGGCTGCAATATATTAACAATTTCGATTTTAGTAAATTTGCGAAAAATATATCTAAAATAAGTGAATTATTCTTTCAAGAGCCCAGAAACGCTGAATTGAGCATTCGACTGATATTCTCTTCTACTTTGGCAAGTAGCGATCAAGAGGAAGCAATTTTGCAAGCTCCCAAAGGCCTCTCGGATATTGGCAAACTTTGGGAAGTCATTTGTAGGAAATCGTCGATGGATCTGGCTCTAATTCAGAGATCTATAAAGAATTTAAAAAAAATATCCAAGAATCTGGGAAGTAGATTCTCCGAAGTTCCTTGTGTTGAAAGTGTTGATAGTACAGTAGCAGTCAATTTCCTAATTTTAGAAAAAGTTTCTATAGCAAATGTTTTTCTAATTCTATAGACTGGAGCTGTTCCCTATCGAATTTTAATGACACAATTGGGAAGAGTCTGGATAAATGTAAAAAAAAAAGGAACAGTTAAAAGAGAAGAGCAAAGGAAAAAGTAATCCAAACAGTGCAAATTCACTGGCCATCTGTTACGATGTGAAAATATTTTGTTCCTACATCTTTTACACTTTTCTCGAGTGAAAGTCTTCTTTTGAGATGAAAATGCATCCAAGTCCTTGGGAGGATGCGAGATTCGAAGAGCGATTGTTGGAGGATCCTATCCTTGGAGGTGTAAAGTGTTAAGTGCCTTTAGCCCCTCCACGGTTCTCCCTCCCCCCTGAAATTAAGTCGTGATAGGAGGGAGAAGGAGCGCATTACAAATGGAAACAACGTGTGTATACGTACTTTAAAAGTCGACGGTCGGAGTCAAAGGAGCGACGAGCACGGAATGCTCCGCTGAATGAGAAGTGCCTTCAGTGACAGGATCGATTCCGGTCGATTCCATCGATTTCTTATTATTTTTTATTTTACTTTTTTTAAAAATATATTTGTGCTCAAATACCAGGATCATGTGTCGTTTGTGGCAAGTGTGGGGTGCTTTTTCGTAATATAAAGTGCCTACATCTGTGTTTGGATTAAAGTTCGGAGTCGTCACCCTTCGAAAATGATCCTTCACGTCCTGCTGGCGATGCTCTCGCTGGTTTTAGGCGCACCGCAAAAGTCTATCTACGTTGACGATAAAGCGGTGAGTGTCTGTTTGTTTTATTCATTATCATTATTCATATAATAATTTGGTTTAATTAAAAATTACCAACTAAATACTAGCAGAGAAGAAAACATAATGTAACTAATGTGCGGTTTAAAAGTGATTTCTCTTGGCATATCGTTTTATCATTAATTTTTTATATTATATTGCCTTTACTTAACAGTTGAAATACAATTCAGATATTATGTCCGTTATTTCCGAATTTTATGAATCTTGTCGATATCACGCAATTCATACCTTGATTTTTATTATCATCCTATTTAGTGTTATTTATATTGAGTCTTTGAATCTTTAGTAATCTTTTTTAAGTAGTATTTTACAGCAATTTCCATAGAATTAGCCCCTTTTCCAGGTACCGTTTTTCTGTACGCGTAGCGAGGGCCATCTTTCAAAAGTTCTTGCTCTTTAAATTTTTTCAAATTCTTTGCCATTTTATAAAATTTGTTTGAATCTATATTAGAGTATTCGGAAATATTTTTGAATTAATTGATACCTTATGAAATGCCTGAAAAACTTTTAAACTCTTGAATATTTCTTATATTATTTGATAATTTCCAAATTCTTCATTATTTTGAATGTTCTTAACCAATAAGCTTGAGGATGTACTATTTAGCTATTTATTTATTGAAATTATAGTTTAAAAACCTTCAAGTTATTAATCCCCTTTTAAATAATTCAAGTTTCAAGGCATATCAGCGCACGAATCCTTTAATATTAGAAAGAAATTCCACACGTTATTTTTTTAATTAAACAAAGGGCAGAAATATGTGACTTCAAAATGTCTGAAAATTGGATTTTAATCGGCCGTGGCTACAGGATCAGAAAACCGATTTGATTTTTAAACCTAAAATTATTTGTATTTTATTACACTTTTAAGGGGAAAATCCAAAAAAAAGTAATCGGCCCGCCGCGCGGGCACATTTCTGTCGCGCGCGTAAGGCACGCGACTGTTGGTTCTCGCGCTTCGTGCTCAATAACATAGTAATCTCGCGCTTCGCGCTCCATAACGTATTTATCTCGCACCACACGCTCGGTCTTTGTATGTCCCCCAAATTTGTGTGCAGGCCTTTTAAAATTAAAAGTCAAAGAATCAACAACTATAATTTGGTGATTGTGAATTCTCTTTTGTTAAAGCTCCTGTGGCTCAAACGAACCCATTCTCATCACGTATCTTGCGTGCTTCTCGCTTTATTTTATCGAACATGCGTTCTTTTTTACATTATCATCAACTCTATTGTATCAAATGTATATTTTATTTATTTGTGTACATCAGCCACCCTGAAAAATGTATCATTTCAATAAATATATATTATCACAATTCAAAATATTCATTGGTATTGAAAGAAAAGTATTTTCATTGTCTTGTTTTCAAAATTTTTAAAAGTGCGCATCTTATTTTAAAAAAATTGTTATTGAAAATTTTATTGCAATTTGTGTCCTCTTCCCATCAATTTAACTTAGTTTTAATTTTTTTAGTATGGCATTTTTTGCCGTTTTTTTTTTTAAATTTTTTCTTATTAATTTCCTTCACTTATTAACACTTATTGTTATTGGTAGATACGTTACTTAAATACAAAATTAAGTTAAACTTATGTCATTTGTGTACTGCCTTCTGAAAATGGACCAAGTTGTCACCTAATATGAGTACTGTTAGAAACTTTTTGATAATATGCCTACGATAGGAACTCTTCAATATTCCACTATATTCCACCTTTAAAGTAGGTCTCTAGCTCGGATCCTATACAATCTTTCTTCTGTACTATCTATGTATAATGTTTTTCCTCTTCTCCTTCATCGATCATCCATACGAGGAGAACTCTTGTGACGCCTACACCATCCTAAAGCTTTGTGCACATTCCTTTCTTCCAAATGCACTTTTTCTAAATCTGTAATTTATACAAGAGCAATAAGTCGGAATGTACTGTCGCGGATTTCTTTGAATCTTTACGTTTTAAGACACCCTGAATAAAAAAACCGGTTTTACGATGGTGAGTGTCTGTCTCTTTGTCGTTGTCGTCTATGTCAAGTAACTTTTGAAAGACTTATCGAATTAGGTTGCAATTTCGCACAAAGTTTTAGGGACCAAAAAGAGAGGTCGAGTTCGTTAACTGGCTATTTTGGATGAAAATTCAAAATGTTCGAGCATTTTCAACATGTTTGAGAACTTTTTTTTTTAATATTTAAAAATTCCATGTACGGCTTTCCGTAGTACTTGAAAAGTTAAGCAATTTATCTTGATGAATTTTTTCGATGAAAAGAAAATTATATATAA
>NC_046657.1:91165884-91169993 GCF_010883055.1 Belonocnema kinseyi | reverse complement strand
ATAATATGAAAAAAAGTCAAGCGAAGCAAAACGTTAATTTTTGAAAGCCCTGCAATAGGGCTCTTCAGCGAGGGAAAATTCGGCCGCAAATTCTCATTTACCGCATGTTTCGCGTCTACTACCACGACTTTTAGAATTTCTCTAAAAATCGAAATTTCAAGTTTCGATCATAAACTTTTGTTATAAAAATACATTATAGATTCAAAAAATTAACCTCGAAATTAACTTTATGGAAAAATGACACAAGCTACAATAAGATTTTATTTAATAAAAATTTTCGCCTAAAGTACATCTACATATTTTCTTAGAAGCACTTTATGCCAGGCTGTGTATTTTAGGTTTTAATCGTAGAAAATAAAATTGAAAATAAACAAATTAAATTTATTTAAAAACGAAACAAGTTTCTATAAAATGTCTAAGAAAAAATGGCGTTTTTTAATAGGATGTGCACTTTTTTTTTAATATAAAAGCTTGACAATAAATTTTCAGTGTAGCTGAGAATATAATATGATGCAAAAGAAATATCAAAGATTAAAATAATCATGATAAATCAAATTTTTACTTCATTTTGCTCTACTTTTTTTGCGTTCCTAGAAGTAATGTCCTTCGCAGTTTTGTGATGGGGGCAGCCGCTGCTCCGTGAGGCAGAGAGAGAGAGAGAGAGGGGGGGGGGCGATGTTCAATCAAGCGTGATAAACAGCATCGTGAATAAAGTGGAGACCTAATGATTAGTCACAATATCTTGAGAGTAAATGAATAATATTTTTAGTAATCTATAACCTAAGATGGTCAATGACTGTATTTCACCACATTTAAATGGTCAATTATACAATCATTGACCTATGCTTAACATTATACCACTATGGCCAATCATTGTATTTTTTGGCATTCTTGTACATTTCTTTAAATATAAATTATGTACTACTTTTACATTCAACTTGCTTTGATTATCTATATGTATATTGTAGAATTTTGTACGAAGCTTATAGTGTTTTTATTATTAAACTGGAAAATTTACGTACCAGACCAATCATTGTACTGATCGCCATATTTCTTGTGAATTGATTGATTAAAATACATAAAAAATGGGAAGGCTTTTTTACATTCAGTAGGAATTTAAATAAAATTAAACTCAAGAAAAATTAAAAACTCTGCAAGCAAGAAATTTTTTACACATTTGTTTGGAGCGCAGGCAACCAGGCTGTACAGCTATCGATTCTAAATTAATTATACTTTTTTAGGATCCCAATACGCTACATTTTCGTGTTGTAGCGTCTTCAATTTCCAGATTTTTTTCGACTGATCTTCCAGAATATCTTGAGGGCATCAAAAGAATTCAAAACAAAGTGACTCCAGTCTGAAAATTAGATTTAGTTCATATACGTTGAGATATTGTTAAAGTTGGTAGAGACTGGCTCTAATTTGCGGTACTCGTGATATTATTACTCAAAAATGATTAGTTATTGGAAAAGGATCATTTTACTGTGCATCATTTATTGATCTTTTTCCTACCAACTCTTTGAAAAAGTTATCTTGTCTTTTCACATTCTTTGAATATCGTTAACATATTCTTCACCTGACGTATCGAAATATAGAAACGTGACATAAACTGATCAGACATCCAGATTTGAACGCATTCTCAGAAGGGTAAACTCTCCAGAAAACCATATTGAAAGGTGAATGTGCACATTCTGCCCCCGTGTCTGGCTCGAACGTTTGTTCATACGTTATGGGGTTTTACCAGCTCTGAGCTGGATATTATGTCCCCTTTACATATATACGTAGCTTACATATACATACAGGGCATAGGGCTCATTTGGACATTGTGAATTCGCCGACGCCATTGTTCTCGATTTGGCCGTATGACGGGGAAATTAAAAAAGTTTTATTGCTCCAAAAAATTCCAGAAACGAAACGAAATATGCACTAATTGCCAGATAGGAGTATTTTCCGCTCCTTAGAAACTTTTTTTATCCAGTAAAATCGATTTTGAAATCATTTTAATTCTGAAAAATTGCTAGTTGATGTGTTTTCCGATCTTTCATAAACGCAATTATATATTCATTGAACCCTATGCCAATATTTAATTTGACTGTCTAAAAATAAAGTGACTGTGAGTCATCGATAAAATAAGATTTGGTTCACTGATAAAATAATAAGATGTGATTCACTGATTCCGCCGCATAAAATGTGTGGGTTAAAAAGAAAACGTATTAACAATTAAAATCAGTCCAATTCTAATTTCTTTGTATATATAAACTGGCTATTTATTATTTATGGCTATTGACAAAAAATGAAAACTGCAAAAATCTTCGATTTTCTGTGAGCTTCATGCTCGCAACCTCTAAAAAAGCTGATAAAATTTGCGAGTATTTAAAGATTCGTCAATACTTAAATGCTACTCTGACAATACTATTCAGCTAGTTGTATAATTGCATTAATTTGTGAGGCAAGAATAAACATGGAGATAAAAAGTGATTATAGCCTTAAGAACTAATGAGGTCGATGCCCACAGATAAGAAGGTTACAGAAGAGAATTGAGCTTTTTCTGCGTATTCTATGTAATATACGTATCGTGTACAACGTTAGACAATTGTTTATTTTTTTATTTTTCGGTGAGAACTCTTAGCACGGAGAAAGCATATACATAGCACACTTCCCGAAACACCTGGTATTTTCCAGGTCTGTCCAAGGTTTATTATATTTAGGTGCTTTCATGTCCACTTAAATGTTTTTATTTTTAATAATAAAGATTAAAAAAGAAAAAAAGATTAAATAAAGAATCCAGTGAATAATTGATAATTTAATGAAATTTTCTAAGAATGTGATAACATCATGTTAAAAAGATAGAAATGATTTCATTTTACTTTAAAAATTTGTTCCATAATGTAGTAAGAAACAAGAAATAATTAAATTATTTATTATTTCTTTTCATCACATCTATCGAGATTGAAAAAAGAAAGAAAAATATTAAGTAATATTTCAGACTTTAAAAACAGCGATCCGATGGACTGGAAAGCTAAATTCGTGCTTGAAATTTATCTCTGACGTACATTCTTTGTAATTAATTTATCTTGCGAGAAGAAGTCGCGCCGAATACGCTGCCCAGTGGTTTAGTTGGGAACTAATAATCGCAATTACGCGGATCTTAAACGAACTGAACTGTTAGGCATCGAATTAAGCTTTTCGATTGCATTGGTTTGGTGTTTTTAAAGTCTGAGATATTAATTAATATTTCGAATGTTTTCAAAATTCTTGATAGATATGCTATATTTCGGCCCCTTGAACACTGTACGCTTATACACTGTACAGTAAAGTGAGCCGAAAAAAAACTTTTTTTGATATTAGCGGATTCTAATAGTAGGTAAAAGATGTATTTGCTCAACAATAGAAAGCCCTTACAAATTTTAGCCCGATCTGACAATATCAAGTTATGTGGAGTGTGCTAACTGTTCATATTTTTTTAAGATTTAAACTTGCCCTGCTTATAATTTATTTAACTTATACCCGTGGAGCTGCACTCTTAAATACGAAATACTAGAACAATTTTTAATATGCAGTTGACACAATCCAAATAACTTTTTTTCAGAGTTAAGGGCATGTGGCACACACCAATACCTATATTACCGACCTCACTTTTTTAGATCACTGCTTTTTTTTTAACTTAAGGGCATGTGACACAGCTAAATACCTATATTACCGACCACAGTTTTTCAGTTCACTGAATGTTTTTTTTGAACCTAAGAACTTTTTTTGTAAGTAAAATATCGAGCTGAAACTTCGGGAAATGTATTAGAGTGCAATAAAGTACGATTAGGTACTGCATTTTGGTAGAAACTTCACTGAAAATTATTTCATCTTTTTTCTGAACCTCAACATTTTTTGAACGTTCGAACTTTTTTTATACATAAAATATCGGTCTCAAACTTTGAGAAATGCAAGAGCAGAAAGAAAACTACGTTTAAGTACAAAGCTTAATAATATAAGATGTAAAAAAATATATTTTGACAATCAATTCCAACGGTATCAGCCGGTAACGTTGTACACGAAAATACGAAACCTGGCGGCCACTAGGCGAGGCTCTAGAGATTTCGTATTTTCGTGTACAA